>NC_056751.1:442547100-442652100 GCF_019279795.1 Protopterus annectens
GAAAATTATGACATAGCATTCATTGACCAGCAACCACCATCCGAATTACTTCAATACATCCATAAAAGAAAAATGCCACGTGAACTGTAGCCCAATAAACCTGTATTACCAAATCCAACCCTCAAAACACAAACACAAGCTATCTTTTTAAGCCAATTTCTGTCAATCTTAACGCCATCAAACCTACCCCAACCCTTTAAACCAATTAGCTTCCAACCAGAATTAAGTTCACATACTCTTGTCACCCGTTTAACTATACTCACAGTTAACTCCTCCTTTACCAGCTGAACTGACTTATCTTGTTCCCAAGCCAGAGAAAAAATAAATGTTTACCACAAAACTCCTTCCAACAAACAACTGCACAACAAATGTAACTACTATGGCAATGCCCTACCATAAGCCTTCCTTATAAGAGGTGCTCCAAAATCCTGCAACCCAAATTTAACCACTCTAACAATACACTTTTCCAACCCTATCTACCCCAGTCCTACAAAGCAATGAACCCCCAACCAAGATTTAGTAAGTTCACCATAGCCTTGTCACCCGTGAAGCTATACTACTCTCAGCTAAATCCTCCTTAACCAACTGAACTGTCTTACCTTGTTCCCAAGCCCAACAAGTAATTAAAGTTTCCCACCAAATTCTTTCCCAGAAGCACCTGCAAAACAAATGTAACCAGTCTGGCAATACCCTATCCAACAAGCCACCAACCAACCCCACCATATTATGCCACCCCACCCTACCACCACCTGTCACATTTGTAAACAAATGCAAACACCCATGAAAAACCCTAATC
Organism: Protopterus annectens; assembly: GCF_019279795.1. Classification (NCBI taxonomy): domain Eukaryota; kingdom Metazoa; phylum Chordata; order Ceratodontiformes; family Protopteridae; genus Protopterus; species Protopterus annectens. The sequence goes on from NC_056751.1 coordinate 442,547,897, forward strand.
TTCTAAAAGGCCACCCATCTGAAATGCATCAAAGGCACCCATCCCACCCCCTTAGCTTCACCAAAATTGGCAAGGCCAAGGTAGTAGCTATGCCAAAAAAACCTCCATGTAATAAATGAAACCCAACACCTAATGAACTTTAACTCCCATCTGTCCCCTATCTTTACTGTTTGCATGTTGTGCTTCCAGCAGACATCGAATCACATCGACATCAATTAATTCAAATTATCCACATGCAACCCTTGCTCCAAACCTTTTCTTAAATAAAGCAGTAGGTAAACAGTTAAAATACTCCCACCTACCTACCCCCATGCTTGCTTACCCAGCCACACACTAAAAAGCATAATCAAGACCTCATCCTTCATGCTGCTGGCTGATACAAACTTTGTACTTCCGCCCTCTGAACTCATTACCTATAACCATGTCATGCACTGCCCCAACAATGGGCACATCTGTTGCAAGAGTGTACCTCAGCTATGGCATCTGTTTTTCACGTGACTTCTTTAACCATCTCCTTTTTCCAGTGGACTCACCAGGCTCTACTCTTCTTCTATCTGCCAAAAGAAAACCACCATAAATACTCTAGCATTTCTGACCCTACTGCCGCATAATGTACCCCCCCCCCCGAATTTCAAGGTAATATACAATTCCAGAAGTAATAAAAACCAGAACTCAAGTATAATGATATTTTATGTCTAACCATCTTTCAACAAAAGCCACCAGTGTCAAAAAGGATTAAAAACTATAATCTAAATCAATAACTTTACTCATAGTGCCAGCTATCAGACTAGTTCCAGTATATGTGCACATTAACTAATCAAGGGGTAAAATTACCCTTTGCACCAAAACCATAACCATACTTAGCCAAACTTTGGACAAGGACATCAATCATGGGGGAATAAGCATACTTACATATAACTCCTACAAAATTAAAAACTTGCTAAAACAGGTTTCTGCATTACCATGAATTTTTAGATGGTTATAAAATCTGAAACTCCAATGTCTGTCACCATTTCCTAAATTTAACCCTCAATGTTTTGTCAAAGCTAGGCCAGAAAACTATAATTCTATAAGAAATTGACAAAGTATGAGGTGAAGTGTCTACATCCTGCAAAATCTGAAAATCTGAGGCATGCCCGTTATGACTTTAAAGGTTACTTTGTCCCCAACTGAAAAACACCGAGCTCAGGCTCTACCACAACCAGTAAAAGGAGCCAACCAAGAATAATTCCCCACCCTTCAAAAAAAGGCATAATCTCCAGATCAGAGCAAGAGGGTCTAAATGAATTTTTGAGACATCAGCAATGTCTTCTAAAGTCAGCGACAGACAAGAGGCATATGTCCGAAACCCCCTCTGAACCCATATGGCAGGAAAACATCCCTTCCCTCTCATTGTTACTCCATTCTTCTAAAGAATTCTTAAGAAGACAAGGCACACACGCCCAGCCAATAATATTTTTTTTAATTAATTCAACAGCAATCCCCCACCCTCCTCCCAATGATCACAATGCTAGGAGGCATGCACAGTGTAACAGTCCCAGGAGTATGTCAACAAACCAGCCTCACAAAACATCCCCCACAAATTCCTCCCACACCATTCAGAAGCACAGAAACTGCATAGTCTGCTGCCGGTAGTCCGCAATGCAACCTTAGAATGACCCAAACAAAATCACTAAATAATGACCCTCATATAATTCTCAAACCCCTACCTCCCAAACTCCCAGAGCAAGCAATCTAGACAAAGCCACAAATAAAAGCAGAACAAAGGCCCAACACAGAAGTAATTTTCAAACATTGCTCTTACCAACTTGAACAGGTTTTACAATAGCATGAAACTCAATTGTCCATCATTATTTTCTAAATGTAGTATTTAGTGATTTGCAGCTAATATGCCAGAAAGCCACAATTTTATGAAAATGGACCAAAACATGAAGTAAAATCTGGACATTCTGCAAAAATCTGTAGAGTTGATCAAAGACCAGCAACCCATGATTAGTTGGGACCCACAAGGACTAAAAACTTTGAATACAGAACATCCCTACAGGTACAACCCTAGCACCATGTGCTACCATTGGTCTTGCAAGGAAGGAAGACTGGGAGTATGATATGGTGTTTAACAGCCCAATTATCTTGGGATTCTAGGCCTGTATCTTCTGGCCCTCAGCAGAATGGTAGCGAACCATATGCATGATAAGCAAACACAAAATCCATTCCTCCATTATCCAGTACTCCTTGAAATTGCATTCACACAATGTATTTGAAATAAATATTTTCTGCAGATATGTGGGGCAGCGAAGCAATGCAGAGGGATTTTTCCCCCGCGCCTCTTTACTTGATGTAACTAACTCTGATGTCATATTCTGCCTCCTGCACCTCTTTACATAATGCAGCTATTCTGAAGTCATGGAGCCTTCAGATATAGACATTTCCCACTGTCGTGTAAACTTGCATAAGATGCTGATTTCAAAAATGTACATACTGTGAAACTATGCTCTTGCTCTTGATCTTTATATTAACTGAGATGAAATACATATCAGAAGCTGCTGAAGTGTATGTGTTTTTGATCATATCTGTAATACAGAGGCAATTTTATCTACTCACATGATGGATGAGGGCCTCACTGAGACAGATGCCTGGTATCCGAGCCATGGCCTCAAGCTCAATGCCAAAAAGTGCATTGTCATCCCCTTTGGTAAAAACTCTGTACCCATGAACTACCACATAGGCATAATACCACATAGCAGTCTACTTAATGCTAAATGTGTGATAAGAGACCTTGGGACCCAGGTGAACAGTAGTCTCTCCTTTGATAATCACATCACCACAGTAGTCAGGAAATCCTTCTATGTGGCACACCTCAATACAACAGGGTTCTCAACCATGAAAAAAAGAGGTCATTGCTCCCCTCTACTTGACACTCATTAGACCCATTATATGTACCTCACAAGACATCTGCAGAAGCTGGAAAGGCCACAGAGGTACCTCACAAAGAGGATTACTCACCTCAAACAGATGCCCTACACTGACCGTCTTAAAAAACTCCAGTTTTACTCCGTAGCATATCACCTACTCTGAGGTGATCTCTGCCTAACAAATAAAGCTATCTCAAACCCAGAGCTGTTGGACATGCTACACATTAAGAAATCCCAGTCCCTCTGAGCTACATGCTGTAGGGACCTAAACTTTGTCACCACAATACACACGATATGCTGGAGGGATAGATTCCTGTCCAGAGACTTCCCATACTCTGGAACAAGCTACCCAGCTATGTCAATCAAAGCTCCTCATTAGCACTCTTCAAGAAAAATCTTGATGAGTGGATAAGAAATAGAGAATACACCCCGGGGATCACTTCTGTGGCTCTGCTTGACAGGGGCACAGGAAAATATCTTTCTTGGGTGTTGTAAGCCAGGGGACCTTGTTGGCTAGTCTTACTTAGGCCCTTGTCCCGATAGCCTAGTACCTACCTATGAACCTATGGATATTTGTTTTACCCATCATAGTTCAAAGACTAACTGTACCCAATACCTTTCATACTCTTAACACAAGTACTCCGAACACAGTCAAAAATAATGTGTGGACCAAGCCATTAATGAGGGACACATTTTAAATCTTAGACATGATGAAAGTTATTCTAATAACAGGCTTTGCATTAGCATGCACTTTCTTAAGGATATGATGTCTGAAGCTCAGATATCAGTTGATTGTCACATATAGAATGGAATTGCTGCTTATAATTAAAAGCTGCAGAAGGCAATAGCCAGGTTAAATATGATTGATGCTAGAAGCTAATGTGCTGAAGATTGACCACTAAGTGACAGTTCTACAGCTGCTTTTTGAAATGTTGTTTCTTATAATATTCTAGCTTTTTAAATTCCCCTGATGTGTTTTTCTCTGTGACTAAATTTATTAAATTGAAGTTTGCCATTTTTTGATTTACAACTCAGTTTTCACACATTTGTTCTTAGACACATCTCTTATTGGAAGTATGCATTCAGTGTTCGAGATATTCTTCATTTGAGCATATTTTGGAGTCCTTTTTGAGTAGTGTACTCAAGAGTGCTTTGAAGTTTAACATGTTGGAAAACAGCTCGTCTGTGATAGGCTACTGCCACATATTTATCATAGTAATTATGGGCAAGTAAGTTGTGCATTGCCAGTATCCACTATGATGCACATCCCACTGCTAGGAGGCTATGTTGGCCAGAGCAAGGATGAATTTTTGTATGCCCAATCAGTCATCAAAGTTCATCTTGAAGGGTGTAAGAGCAATTTCGTTAACATGTAAAGACAATTTATTCCAGAAAAGGGTTAAACATTGGTAATAAACCTATCCCTCTAGCATGTATTGTTCATATGCTGGGGAGATTCATATCCTTAGTTCTAGTGGTTGTGTGTTTGTGAGATTCAATATGGTTTTGGGAGGTAGGAATTATCGTGCAAATTAGTGTTATTCATTATTAGTTCCCTTCTAAAGTTCACTTTTAAATCATACCTCCATGTCTAGATGTTTTTGGAGGTGTAGCAGCAGTGATTTAGTGTGTCAAGAGTACTCACTTTTCTCCATGAGTATGTATTTACTTAGGGACATTTTCAGTGTAAAATGAGTTTCAATGTTTTGTGCTTTAGATCAAATGAGTTTTCAACTAAATGAAGTATTTTTTTTTTTTTTTTATCAAAATGAATTTTCAATCAAATGAGCAATTATAATATGTATGGCACACCTAAAAATTATCACTGAATCTGTCATTACATGTCTTTAGTAAAATGTCTCATCACACTGAGTTTAAAAACTGCATAATGTATTGTGCAAGCTGACAGTACCCCCCCCCACACTTTCTTCACTGTTACACGACCGTGTAGTTAGTTGGTCTACATAATTTGTGTGTGTGTGTGTGTGTGTGTGTGTGTGTGTGTGTGTATGAGGGTCTTGTTCCCCACACATTGAGAGGGTGCAAGGGGATTTATGGTTTTTCAGTATAAAATTTGCAATGAATGGTGAGAAAGACAATGCTTCATGTTCTGGTAGATAAATTAATATCCACAGGTATCTATCTGTTTACAGATATAGATATAGATACAGATAAAGATATGTGTGTGTTTGTTTATATAAACTTTTCTTTCTGTCCATGTATGCTATGTGTCACTGCTAACTCCTATATTTAGCCTGCAAACAGCAACCACCATCTATAGATTTTAATAGGCAAAAGATGAAATGGAAGTTGATTGCTAAGACTTTCTTTCATATTAGTCACATATGTACCCACAACTACAGACAATTTAAAAACTACCCATCTAACTTATTCTTGTTGTAGGAATATTGGAATGAAGAAGCACAGGCAGTGAGAGAAACACCACAAAAATACAAGGAGAATATACAGATTTTTTCACAGGAGGTATTTCAGCCAGAAACCAAACCATAGAACGTCTGGTTGTAAAACAATTCTGCTCACTTCTGTATTGAAAGATAACTTTGTGTCTGACTTAATGAATTTCTGTAATTGTACTATTCATAACTTTGCATTTTCAATAAAAGGGTGAAATAAAGGGGGGGGGGCATTTTTTACATCATGTCATATATGTCATCAACAAATTTAATTTTGATCTGTCATTTCTGTTTATTTTTCTACCTGATTGCCTGTAAGTAAACAAAGCTTGGAAGTGGTGAATACTTGAGGTCATTTGCTTTGAAATAGCCTTATTCATTTGAATATGATACTTGAGTTATGCTTGTATACAGATGAATTAAATCATAGCAACAATGATAAAATACATACAAAAAAACACTTTAATTTACATGTGTCTAATAGGATGATAATTGACAGTGTTTGGAGAAAATTGCATAACTGAATGTAGAAGGGCAAAGCCAGATAATGACGTCTGTTAATGTGACACCTTTACAATACTATACTATTAATGCTCATTGACTTTCCCAACAAGATAATCATAAATGTATGAGCAAAACATCTGATTTATATTTTCTGAGACGCTTAAAAGTTTCTTATGTAAGCTTTCACTTCAAGAGATGTTTTAATGTCTGAATACTATTTTGATGAAAAGTTTTACTTTAATTAATGACTGCACCTTCTGTAGCACAGAGTATGGATGAAAACAATAATTGTGTTGGTCATACATGCAAAAAAGAAAATTATTAGTTTATTGCTCTCAGTTGGGTGATGCATGAATGTGGATCTTCAAGATGCTATAACTGTATTTAACTAAAGTCTTATTTATTTTGTAATGTATCATTTGTCACATCTCTGAAGACCTCTTTGCATCTGCTTCTTATTCATTCAAAAGAGATGGTAAAGCAGTGTATGGGTTCAAGATATTTATTGTACATAAACATGTCAGGAACTGTAACTGAAATATGTTTTTAAGATAATTGATTCACTCATTACTTCAAACACACTCATGTGCAGCTCCTTTCATGACTGCATTCACTCTGGCTGACTGTAAAAAATGGCACTGTTCTTGCACGTGCTCAGTACTTAAATGCATGTGCTATCTAGCTACAGTGGCTGACTAGGAACAATACACACAATGATCTGCATCCTCCCTCTTTGATTTGTTTGACATGCAATAGGAGAACAAAACAATCTACATGCTAGGTATCACTTCAGTGTTAACAACAAATCAGAACTCAAGTCCAAGTCGCTGTGTATTTCGGAATGGGTCTGGAAATTTGACCCGATCTAGTTACATAAAAACTTTGACTGGGCTTAGCAACAGGGACAGTGTCTGGGAAATTCTTCTCATTAGGAACTTTGGGGATTGCAAAAGGATTATCTGAGGTAAGTACACTGTCCTCTGAAATTTGAAAAAGTGTAAGGTTAAACAGAGTAATAGAGTCTTTGGGACAGGCAATCTGCTGTGTTACTGGTTCACAGACTGGAAGTATATGTCTTCAGTTCTTCGGAAATCCATTCCTCCCGATTGTACAATATAAGATCTTGGTTCTTCACAAATATTTTTGATAATTCACACTTGGTCATATCCTTTAGATGTTTGTATCTGTACAATCTCTCCTTGTCTCAATGGTCGAAAAGGTTTGTTAGATTTATCACAGTACAACTTTTGTGACTGACATTTTTTTCAAAAGTTGAGTCTTGACCACACTGTTGTTCTTAGCATTTGGAATCAAGATTTTCTTACTGACCAGCAAGATTGTTATTGTCTGTCTAGACAATTTCTGAGCAGGTGAATGAAGCAAGTTATCTTGGGGAATGTCTCTGGGATTGAGTAGGTTAAGAAAAACAGTACCATGTCTGTTGGATTTCTATAACAAATATTTCACACTTTGAAATGCACGCTCAGCTAATCCATTAGACTGTGGATACTCAGGACTACAAGTAACATGGAAAAAGTCCCAGGACTCAGCAAATTTACTGCTGACTTGTAAACTGTGTATCTTTGTCAGATACAACTTTCTGCAGACTACCCTGGACAAAAAAATATCTGTTCAGTTTTGTAATGACAGTGCTAGACATTACGTCAAGAAGATAGTCAATTTCAAACCAATTCGAGTAAAAGTCTACTAACACTAGGTAATGCTGACCATTCCATTTAAAGTTATCAGTAGCAACTGTTGACCGTGGTAATTCAGGAATCTGGTTTAGGTGAAGTGGTTCTTTTTGTTGGTGCAATTTAGTACTATTGTAAATAGAACATGGTAGAGTTTCCTTCTCTATATCTTTTGACATAGAAGGCCAAAATATATGTCTCTTCTCATTCTTTTGGTAGAATCAGTACCTGGGTAACCATGATGCAAAATCTGGATATATTTCTTTTGTAAAGCTGAAGGAAAGACTAGAGAGAAGGAATGACCACTTTCATGATGATTTCATCTACCATCATGAGCACGTCTCGATAAGGAAAATAACTTTGCATGTCAAGTGGTAGAATGATTTGTCACACTTGCCATCCTTAACTGATAAAATGTTTTAGCTTCTGTAGAATAGGGTCTAAAGCTATGTTATTTCTGAGTTCATCAAGATGTGATGAAACATTTTTGACTTCCATGACTTCAAAACCTGCTTTCTCATTGTCATTCTGCTCTGATGTTTGTCGGGTTGTCTGGGTGCTCTTGACAATGCATCAGTAAGGCAGAGATATTTGCCTTTTGTATAAACAATACTGAAATTTTACTTTTGCAATTTTAATATAATGCATTACAGATGTGCTGGTGCTGAATATATTGGTCTTTTATAATTGTCACTAGAGGTTGTTGATCAGTCTCCATTTGAACAGGTTTGCCATAAATATAATCATTTAACTTTGAACATTTATTTAGTTACTTGTTTATTTATTTATTTATTTGCAGTTTGTTTGACAGGATAGTCCATTGGGCCACAAGGAGCCCATTTTCAATGGAATCCTGTGGAGAAAAGCTCCAGAAAAATACAAATACATAGTACACATTGCACATACGCATTACACATCATCTCATAGGAATACAAAGTAAATATGATATGAAAAGGTTAACAATGATAGAATACGTCAGGATAGTTCATTAAACAACAATAAAAATGCTTTTTTATACAAAAGTAGCAGCATAGGCTAACTGTTAAGTAGTTGGTCAAATAGTTCAATAGAGCTGCGGAACTATAAGAGGCAGTGATGGTGTAGATTTAGAAGTGGTATTAGAAGGATTAGGTAGGATGGGAACAGGAGCACTTCCCTTGTGAAGTTAGGTGTGAGTGCAGCAAGGTTTTAAATGAGGGGAGACTGCTGGTGATGTGGATAGGAGATGGTACAGAATTCCAGAGGTGTGCAAGAGAGAAGGACATTAGGTGATTCCCAGCTGGAGATGTGGGTTTGTGCAATTTAATTAGTTTTTGGGAATTAGATCTTAGAAGTCATTCTGTTTCATGCATTTCAAAGGTAGTGGCTAGGGAGGGACAAAGAGAAGGGTTGTAAATGAGTTTGTGTGCTTGGAGGAGTTGGGTATAAGTGAGGAGGTTAGGTAGCTCAAGCCAGTTTAGCTGGTGAAGAGAATTGCAATGGTAAGAAATGGCTCTGTGACCTTCTGCAAATTTTGACATCTTGTTATAGCAAGAGGAGAGTTTTGTTTTGAGGGAGGATTGCAGGTTGGTGAGGATAGATGCACCATATAGGAGGGATGGGATGAGATAAGTATTGGCTAGTATGAGCCTGGTGGAAGGAGAGATATAACGATTATGGTGGTATAGCATACCAAGTTTTTTGTGTTTTTTTTTTTTTTTATATATGTTTGTCAAATTTTATTTGATCATCTATGAGTATTCCTAGTAGTTTAATGTCAGGGACTATTGTTTTTGCTGGTGATTATGAATGAGTGTTTATCTAGGGAGGAGGTTTTGGAGGAGGTGAACAACATAAGTTTAGTTTTGGTTGCATTAAGAGCCAGATGGTTGTCTAGCATCCACTGCTCAGTAGAGGAGAAGGTGCTTTGGGTAAGCTTATTTAGAGTGGGGATAGAAGGGGAGGAGCAGATAATGGTAGAATCATTAGCATATTAGATGAGGCTGGAGTTTGGAATGGCTTTGTAAAAGTCGTTAATGAATATATTAAATAGTAGGGGGCCTAAACTGGAACCTTGGGGGACACCTGTGGGAGCATTAAGGAAGGGTGAAGTGGCTTTATTCCATTTGACTGCTTGTTGTCTGGTTGTGAGGTAGCTGGAGAATCACTTGGTACAGGAAATGGACAGGTTTAGTTTGGAGAGTTTATTAAGAAGCAGGTTATGGGAAATAGTGTCAAATGCCTTGGAGAGATCGAGGAGAAGGGTGGACATGAAAATGCCGGAATCACGGTCTTTGTTAGTTATTTGATGGAAGGAGAGGAGGGCAGTGGAGGTGCTATGACCTGGTCTAAATCCATGCTGTGTGGGGGTAAGAAGCTGGTTGTTGATGAGATAGGGCAAGAGTTGTTGATGGATACATTTTTCAAGAAGCTTAGAAATAGGGGATAAGATAACAATAGGGTGGAAGTTTGAAATGTCATTATTATTGCCTCCTTTATGTAGAGGAATAAAAAAGGCTTTCTTCCAGAGCTGGGGGACTTGGCTTTCTGAGACAGACTAATTAGTATGCTGATAGGGAGAGCAATGGCTTCTGTGGTTACTTTTAGGAAGTAGGAGGGAAGTTCATCAGGGACATTGGAACCAGGTTTTAATTTAAGGAAAAGTTTTTTTATGGTGGACACAGAGATGGGATTGATAGAGAAGGGTTGAGGTTGAGGGCAAGGGATGCTAGGGGAGGAAGGGATGGGTGCAGGGTGAGGAGGGGTCACAGAGGTTTTGGTGAAAGATGATGCTAGCTTGCTTATGGACTCTAGGAAGAAAGAGTTAAATTGGGTGGCTAAGTCCATGTCAGAGGCATCTGTGTTAGGGAAAGTGTTTTCTTTTTTTCCAGGGTTGAGGAGAGATGAGATTCCTTTCCAAAATAGTTGGGATTGGTGTTGTGCTTGGTTTAGAAAGTGGAGAAATAGGCTTTGCGGTCTGAGGTAATAAGTTCTTTGACTTTATTTTGAAGTGTTTTATATTCATTAAGGGTGATAGTGGTTTTAATTTTAAGGTAACATGTCCAGGCTTGGTCACAGAGTTGCATAGTAGCTAATGTGTTTTTGGTTAACCAGGGTACATGGTTACGTTTTGGACATTTTGTTTTTAGAGGGGCAAAGGAGCTGAGCAGGTTTGTGAAAGCAGAATTAAAGTAGGAGAGCGCATTATCTAGGGGAAGAGTCTTTAATGGGTTCCAGTTTGTGCTTTTTAGTGCATTTCAGAAGGTTTCAGAATTTAAGTTTTTAGGCAGTGAGTGGAAATATAGGTGTGAGTTAGTTGTATGGAAGAGGGGGAGATGGTGGGCTAAGTGGGGAATGGTCAGCTAGTGGATCTGGGAGAATACCACTATCAGAGATATAGTGAGGATGGGATACTAGAATCCAGTCTATTGTACTTCCAGTAATGGAGTTCTTAGAAGGCCTGGTAGTGGAATTGATTAGTTGCATAAAGTTATATAAGTTAATATTGAGTGAGTTAGTGGGAGATTAGATTTTGGCCCAGTTTATGTTCATGTCCCCCAAGATTATGGTTTCATGAGTAATGTTGGTGGAGACACAGGAGAGAATATCTTCAAGGGATGAGATACTGTCTCTTGGGGGAATATAGAGGGTGAGAACAAACATGAGTTTATGCTTGTTTTGGTGGAATAGGTCTGATATAATTTCTGCCTTGCCAAATTAGGGAAAGGGTTTGGTATAGGGGGTGACTAAGAAGGATGCTGAGTAAAGGAGTACTACACCACCCCCTTTTTTGTGTTCTGTCATTCCTTAATATGCGGTAGTTAGCAGGAGTTAGTTCAGAATCTTTTATGTGGGTCTTAAGCCAAGTTTCTGAGATGGAGAGAATATTGGGCTGGTTATGTAGAAGCCAGGCATGAAGGTTTGGACGTTTGTTACATAGGCTCTGAGTATTTAGAGCTAAGAAGTGGTGGGGTTTGCCTGTTGCTTGGGGGGGGTTGGGGGGCTAGATTCAGTGTGGTAGAGGGGTCTGTGTTTGGGTGGATTTCCCCAGAGAGAAGGATAGAGATAAGATGACGGATGAGGTATTTGGTTTGTTTGGGGTGTAGCATACAGGTAGTGGGTTTTGTGGATATTAGACTAGTGTAGCTGGGAACAGTGTTTTTAGAGTTAGGTAGGAGTCTATAGGGGAAGAGAATGCTAGTGTTGAGGGGGTAGAGACTGGGAGATATAAGGGTAACAGTAAATGTGTACTTTGTAGAGGATAGAGTAGTGGTGTGAAATGGGGGAGTGGTTTGCATTAGTAGGTTGGGTGATACAGTTTAGGTAAGTTAAGATAATTAGAAGTATTATTTAAGTAAGTAGGGATATAGACTTTAAGGTTATGATGTTAGTTTTAGGATGGTAGTAAGGGGTGAGTTAAGTTGGGAAGTTAGTTTATTTGATTAAGAGATTATGGTTTACGTTAACTGTTTGGTAGTTTATTAGGATAAGTAGTGTTTGGCAGTAAACTCTGAAGGGTAGGCTTACTTTAATGGGTGAACTGTGGGAGAGGATTTTGAGGGATAATGGGTAGTTGCTGCCTCATAGCAAGAGGTTCTCCTGTTTGATTCTCGGCTGGAGTGCCTTCTGTGTGAAGTCTGCATGTCCTCCCCGTGGTCGAGTGGCCTTCGAAAGACATGCGTGAATGGGCATGCCTTCGCTGAAGGTTGGGCATCGGGCTGGCAACTCAGCACCATAAAAATCAGCTGCCAATAATTAGCAGACCGGATTTCCTCTGTGGTGACCTCTAACTGGGAAAAGCCAAAAAGACAAACAATGGGTAGTTTGGATTGGATAGTGGAAGTGATGGGAGTGGCTAGCTAAGTATAAGTGTAGATATATTGGGGTGAGTGGCATTTGGGGGCAGGGTAGAGGAGCGTAGTGACCCCACAAGGCAAACGGAGTGGGTAGAGCCAAGGGAAGGAAGAATCAAGGTTTATGAACAAAAAAAAGCAATTAGTGGACTGAAAGGTAAGTTCAGAGAAAAGTATGCAAAGGACGTTTTAGCAGTGGTATAGGGAAAGGATTAGAGTGGTTCAGAGAGGTAAAGATCTCACCACAGGAATGAAGGGAAAGTTAAAGAGTCTGGGGAGGGGTTGGAAAGAAAACAAAGTAAAAGAAACAGGGGGAGGGGTTGGAGAGAGAGTGGAGATGGATGTTGCAGTGACCTAGCTGGTTGGAACCAGTACTAACAGAGCCAGGTCAGCAGTATGAAACAGCACTAAAAATAAAAATCAGAAAGGAAGCAACTGTGAAAATCAAAGCTGAAGAGGCAATAAGATAGCAAGCCAAAGATGGAAATGTTGTCGGGAGAAGCTTCTAAAGCCAGACAGCATACAGGCAGTAGAAGCTTCCATGTGGACTGCATAAAAGCTAGAAAGGACATGCGAACACTACTACCAAAAGCTATTTCTCAATTTGCACATACTGTATCTCAGTTTGGGTTAAAATTCTGGATGCATAGGCTACTAGTATGCCTTCTTGAAGACATGCTGCACCAAGACCATACTTAGAAGTATCCCATAAGAGAGTAACTGGTTTGTGAACATCATAATATCTCAATGTGGGTGGACTGGCATGTTTCTGTTTTAGAATGCTCTTCAGTGTTGTTCTAACCAGGACCACTAGGACCACTTTACATTTTTGCATGTCAACTCACGTAATGGTGCTGAAAGCTGACTCAGGTCTGGGATAGATTTTCCTAAATAGTTGACCATATCTAGAAAACGTTGCAAAAATGTGACATTGTCTGGAAATGGCATATCAAGAACTGCTGCTTGCTTAGATGGGTCAGGTTGTAAGCCAGAACTGGAAAACAAATGACCCACATAAGTAACTTCTCTCAGCATGAATTTGCATTTCTGTGGATTCACTTTAAGACTGTGCATGGTCTAAAATTTTCTTGAGGTTTCTATCATGTTCTTCTTCACCATTGCCCCCTACAATAATGTCTAATATTGTAGCACATGGATAACCTGAAAAAATTTGTTCCATTGAACGTAGAAATACTTCACTGGGAGAATTTATCCCAAATGGCATTCTCAAGAATCTGTATCTACCAAATGGTGTACTGAAAGTAGTAGATTTGTGAGCCAGTGAAATTTGCCAAAATGAACTTTTTGCATCTAAGACTGAAAAAATAGTGGCATTTGGCATAAGAGCTGCTACTTCTTCTACTGTGTGCATCAGATGATGAGGACATTTAAGCTTTTTCTTTAAATCTCTGGGATCGGTACATATTTAAATACTATCTGATCTTTTCATACGTGCTACAACAATGGAGGATACCCATTCAAGTAATTTTTTTTTTTTACTGGAGTAATTACGCCTAAATTCTCCATTTCGTCTATTGCTGTTTTCACTTTGCTCTACATTACTACCAAAACTTTCCTGGCAGGTCTGACAACTGGGCTGACTTCATGGTTTAACTTCATGGAATATGTGACTGGCAGCTTACCAAGCTTGTCTTTGAAAATATCAGCATATTCATGAAAAGTATTCTATGTAAAACTATTGCGGTTGTTCAGACTAATATGGTGGACCTTTTTATTAAATTAAATCAGTCCCATTTTCAAACAGTCTTTGAGGCCTAACAGTGACTGCACATCTCTTTTGACTATGTAAAGCTGCAAGTAATGGCTCTTCCCAGCAGAATGGCATGTGAGAACTACTGAACCATCACTTTGAATCTCTTCACCACCCTAAGCAACTAGTTTTGCACACCTTGCTGAATCAAGTTTCTCAGCAGCTTTTACTTTGGCAAACATCTGTGATGATATAACATTGCACTTGGATCCAATGTCCATTAATTCGAACAGTGCAAAATATTTCACCCTTTGCTGCCAAATGATAATCTGTGTTAACAGTTTCATCAATCAAAGAGACACCATCAACATAAAAAGTTTGCTCATGGCATTCTATCTAATCTACTTGCTTCTTTCAATGCTCTCTTTTAATAAAAGTATGTGCGACTTTAGCGTTGCAAAGCCTTTTGAAATGACTCCACTTTTTACAAATGATACATTGCTGAGCAAAAGCTAAGCACTTTTCTAGTTTAGGTTCATGGTTGCCACAATTACTACAGTTAACAATAAGGTTGCTTGTTGCAAACCCATTCGGTTTATGGTTATGTTTAGAAGCTGCCTCAGCCTTTGTTTATATCTCTATTTGCACCCAACCTTATGTTGCATACTGTCAACATTCACACTGTTACTGCAAACACATTTTTCTCATTTGTAAGTATATTTGTGTGCTTTTCTGTAAACTCATATATTTGACAAATCTTTGCTGAATGTTAAATCACTATCTCGAAGCAATATCTTTCCCACTGCATCACTATTAACACCACACATCAGACTGTCTTTTATCAACTCATTTTGCAAATGACCAGATCTGCATATTTTAGCTTTCTTTCTCAAGTCAGTAATATATGCTGCTATAGTTTCACCAGGCTGTTTTATTTCTGGTGTAAAATATGTGTCTTCCCATTCTAATACTTGTTTGAGGGTCACATATTTCTCTAAATTTACATTTTACGCACTCAGAGTCTTCCTGCATTTCAGCCTGTATTACAATATGGCAGATTTCCCTCTTCCCTGAGCCTGCTAAATTAAGAATTATGAATGCCTTTGTATATGGGTCTTTATAAGAAAAAGCTTTCTGTATAAAAATATCATGTTTCTTGCTCAGTCTCCAATTCTCAGCAATATTGTTATCAGAAGGCCAGAGGTTCAGGTCTATGAAATCCCTCTGCTATGAATACATTTAAACATAAGCATAGACCAGGTACTTGTAATTATGTTTAAATGCACAACAATCACTTTGAAAAGGTTCAGTTTGACACTGCAAACATTCCAGAAACTATGGACACTTTGAACAGCTTTAACTAATGTTAAAAATTAGTACATTGTGAAGAAATCTGGTCATTTTAGCCTTCTCATACATTTTAAAACTTGAGAAATTACTTTATAAACACTTTCATGTTTATTTCATATACTTTTATCAATATGAATAGAATAATCCAACAGTGTATAAAATGAAGCAAACACGGAGAAGGACCATAAAAGAAAACTTCAAGCACGTTTATTAAAATGAACCCAGTGAACAAGAACAGGTAAGCACTTTCACAGTTAGCTTCATCAGACCAAAATATTGCACACCCCATAACCAAGTTTAAATACAACAACCTGGCCAATCTAACTGCATGATGAAAGTTACATGATAAAAATTCGCATGATAAAAAACATTGGGTTGTACCAGAAGCACATATTGAGTACAATATAAAACACGAGTGTATAACTAGGTTTCCCCATGAAAGCAAATATGCAAATAACAAAAAACAACATTTTATGATAAAAAAAAAAAAAATATATATATATATATATTCTATGATAAAAAAAAATATATATACACATATATCATAGAATGTATATATATATATATGGGCTCCATACACTAGATCGAATTTTCACTAATTCAAAATAGTGCATGGAATGCTCACTGCAGCGAAAGCGCACTTAATCGAAAGTGCACTGCAGCGAAAGTGCACTTAATCGAAAGTGCACTTACGTGAAGTTCAGTACAACGAACGGGTGTTGTACTGAACTTCCGTACAGTAGTCACGGACCTTAGGGTTAGGGCACGGGTCATAGTAAGGGGATAGCCCATAGGGCTATCCCCTTACCATGACCCATGCCCTAACCCTAAGGTCCGTGATGACTGCAGTGCAGTGAAGGACATTGTCCTCCACTATGGTGCAATAGTCATGGACCTTAGGGTCAGGGCATGGGTTAGGGTAAGGGGATAGCTTTACTGACTATCCTCTTACCCTAACCCATGCCCTAACCCTAAGGTCCATGACTATCGCACCATAGTGGAGGACATAGCTTGTTTTTTATGTCGTCCACTATGCTGCGGTGTTTTCAGTGAAGTGCACTTACATAAAAGTTCACTTTCGTTAAAGTGAACTTTCACAGAAGTGAGGCTTCCTATTACAAGTTCGAAGTAGTGAACTTTCGTTCTTGTAATAGGAATCTATATATATATATATATATATATATATATATATATATATATATATGCATAAATATGTATATATGATCTTAAAACCTTCAATTAAAGTCTTTACACTTTTAAATGCCTAGATTTCAGGTTTAAGGGAGGCTTTTTCATTTAAACCTTTCCCCCTATCTGCTCTAAGTCGAATGATCCATCTCCCTTCTTTACTCTCAATGCAGTTCCTGATATCCCCTTCTCTTATACTAGGAAACGTACGGTCATTGACCAAAAAATGAAAGGTATGACCAACCCCTTCTTGCATAACATGCTTAGATAGGGCATTGTTACTAGAACCTATCCTTATGTTGTATAGATGTTCCCTAATCCTGTCTTTGAACATCCTATCAGTTTTACCCACATAACAGAAGGCACACACTACACAATAAACAAGGTAAATTACATGCTGGGTAAGGCATTTAGCAGAAACCTTAAACACATACTTACAACCCGTATCCAGGTGAGTAAAGGAACTACCACTATCAACGTTATTGCAGTAATTACACATATGACATGGCCTAGTGCAGAAATCCTTATTAACCATCGGCATGAGAGTATCCTTTGGTCTACACAGAATTCTTTTCAAGTTAATTTTATTTTTAAACAAAAGTGTAGCTGTGTCTCCTATAATCCCTCTAATAACTGAATCTGTAGTGAGGATGTCCTAAATATGTCCATGATGGAATTAGTGTCAGTGGTATAGTACAAGGGTAGCCTTACCTTATTAACAAGCTCATTAGCCTTACTATCATCTGCAGTCCCACCTCCATTTGAAAAATATGGATGGGCCCTACTTCTGCGCTGATCAGGTATCTCATTCAAAATGGTGTCAACTTCCCCAGGGTGGTATCTCCTGGTTAAAAGTCTACCTCTCAAGTTAACAAACTCAGAGTGAAAGCCATCATTGGAGGTATTTAATCTAGACACCCTCATACCTTGTCCTTTTACCACATTCTTAAAGACAAATTGAGGGTGCATGCTACATCTATGAAGTAAAGTATTTCTGTGGCATGGTTTACTATGGACACCAGTACTGACCATCTCTCATTATCCAGCCTTTGTACAAATACATCAAGATAGGCTATCGAAATGGGAGAAAAGGACATGGTAAATTTCAAATAGTTTGTGGCATCATTAATCTGCTCATAGAAGGTTACCAACTGGTCTTTACCCCATGTCCAAATAAGAAACAAATTATCCACAAAGCAACAATAGAAAGAAGCAAACATAGAGAACAAGTCATAAGTAATTAAGAAGACCTCCTCCCACATGGCCATAAACATGTTGGCATAGCTATTGGCCCATGAAGTGCCCATAGCTATGCCATCCTTTTGTAGAAATATTTCACCATCAAAAATAAAAATATTATTTTCAAGGACAGTCTCCAAAAATAAACACAAGAGATCGATGAAAACATCACTGTATTCACTGTATGTACTAACATATCTCAGTACAAAGTCAATGCCAACTGTGTTAGGAATAACAGTGAATAACAATTGTACATCAAAGTAAAATTCCATATCCTTAGCTAATGTACTACTAAAACTATATAAATCCAAAAGGAACTGCTTAGAGTTTTTTTAAAACAGATCTACTTACTATCAAGAGTAGGGTGTAAATGCTTCTCTAGAAACAAGGAGAATGGTTTAGTACACCAATCTATGCTGGCCATAATGGGCCACAGAGGAGATTTCAAGCCATTCTTATGCATTTTAACTAGTCCTTGAATAATATGAATAAGTGGGTGTTCAACCCTTAAGAAATCTAGTATGTCAGATGATATTAATTTACTTTTAAACAAACCCTCCAACATATCATGAATCCTACGCTCTAAATTATATTCATACTCAATATCTATCTTTAAGTAAACATAGCTATCACTCAACATACTACACATAGAAGCATTATAATCACATATATTCATAATAACAACAGGAACACCTTTAGCAGCTGGTCTAATAATTAATGTGTCATCATTTTGCAATTGTAACAGAGCTTTCCTTTGTTTCCAACTTAAATTAGGCTTTCTATTATTACGAGAAGCATGAGTACTCATTGAATCATAGAAATCAAACAAGTCATTTTCCACACATTTGTTAAAGGCATCAACTAAAGGATGTGAACTAGGCATATAAGTGCTCGGTCTTCTAAAAAAACAAACCATCACCTAATAAAGCATTGCCAAATTCAAGTTTCAACAATACATTCCTGTTAAATAGTTTAATGTCAAGTAAAGTGTCCGTAACATCACTTTTCCTAGTCGGAATAAATGTAAGGCCCTTCTCCAAGACGGATGCCAAAATCAGTAGTTAGGGCACGGTTAGAAATATTGCAAATCAATTGGCCACCACTTCTGCATTCCTGGTACCATGGTCATTAAGTGTCCATGTAAAAACATGCCCCCTCTTAAAGCTGAGGAATCTCTATCAATTTTAAGTCTTTGCTGTTCTAACATCTTTTTCTCATAAATAATTTCACCATCCAATAACCCTTCTAGCGCCTCATTAGCTAGTTGCTCAGAGTAATTCTTAACTATTAGTTCCTGCTGTTCTCTCACTCTTTCTCTTAAACTGACTTCCAATGGTTTGAAAAAGTCATTCAATAAAGTCATGTAATTAAAGCTTACCAACAGGTTCAGCTTCTACCAATGAGTGAGTGGTTCAAGATACTGTGCTCCATATGTGGGCATTTGTAAAACCCTTAAACCTCTGGGCATGATCGTACGATGTAGGCAGACTTTGAAATGCTGGTGTTGAGTCTGCATTCTCTTCAGTTTAAGAAAATCAGCTTCTAAACACTCAACAGACCCGCGAAACACTTCAAAATCAAGTGATTCCTCTGTAGGGGGAGTGTCCAATAATGAGGCCTTCTACAGCATCAATGGGTTATCCACACCCATTACACAGTTCAGGAATCTCTCAGGGCAGTGTCTGACAACAGTCAATGGCCCTTTTATTTGCTTTCATGGTGACAGTTAGCTACAAACTCATGTTTTATATTGTATTCAATATGTACTCAAGGAACAAACAAATGCTTTTTATCATGTGATATTTTATCATGTAACTTTCATCATGCAGTTAGATTAGCCAGGTTGTTGTATTTAAATTTGGTTATGGGGTGTGCAATATTTTGGTCTGATGAAGCTAACTGTGGAAGAGCTTATCTGTTCTTGTGCACCGAGTTCGTTTTAATAAATGTGCTTAAAGTTTACTTTTATGGTCCTTCTACGCGTTTGCTTCATTGTATACACTGTTAGATTATGCTATTTAAGCTTCTTTTCATTCAACGAGGCATTTATACGTTGGAGTGCTGTTTGGTTTTACTTTTTTCAGTATGTCACGATTTCTGATATTTCATTTATCTTGGTAGTTATTCTGAATGTTTCGAAGGCTTCACCCACATTTTGCAACTGAACATTTTAAATACCTTTGAATAACCACTGACTTATTACAAGTTCTCTCCAGTATATTCTTCCACTTCTAACTGCATATCTCAGGACTTGTGTGTTGATTCAAATTCGAGTCCCATTCTGGCACCATGTCGCTTGTCTCATGCATTCAAGAGACAGTGAAGCGGTGCTTGGGTTCAAGATATTTATTGTACATAAACATGTCAGGAACTGTAAATGAAACATGCATTTAAGCTAAATGATTCACTCATTACTTTGAATACATTCTCATGTGCATCTCCAGTATAACTGCATTCACTCTTCTGTTCTGAGCACTGTTCTTGCACATGCTCAGTACTTATATGTACATATTCTCTAGCTACAATGGCTGACAAGGAACAATACACACAATGATCTACACTCTAGTTTCATAATAGGTGATTCACCTTGTGTTGAACTGCAAGATGAGTGTAACTTTTTTTTTAACAATAAAATTCCCTAAATTAACAAGCATAATTAAAAAATGATAAATGCTCTGGATTGCAACTTAACCTCCATTTGTTAAATGAAGTGATGACTGAAGTCAGTGAAAAAAGGGACAAGGCAAGTGTAGGCTACCTTATATATTTATAGTAACTACATAGTCTTCTAGGAAGAATCAGTATCTTTCTACGGAGGTACCATGTGAGAACAAGGAAATGTTACAAACTGAGTATACAAGGTAAATGAGGAACTGTTACACACTGAGTACACATGCTAAATGAGGAAATGTTACACACTGAGTATACAGGCTACGTGACGAAATGTTACACACTGAGTATACAGGGTAAATGAGGAAATGTTACACACTGAGTATACAGGGTAAATGAGGAAATGTTACACACTGAGTATACAGGGTAAATGAGGAAATGTTACACACTGAGTATACAGGGTAAATGAGGAAATGTTACACAGTCTATATACATGGTAAATGAGGAAATGTTACACACTGAGTATACAGGGTAAATGAGGAAATGTTACACACTGAGTATACAGGATAAATGAGGAAATGTTACATACTCAGTATACAGGGTAAATGAGGAAATGTTACACACTGAGTATACAGGGTAAATGAGGAAATGTTACACACTGAGTATACAAGGTAAATGAGGAAATGTTACACACTGAGTATACAGGATAAATGAGAAAATGTTACACACTGAGTATACAGGGTAAATGAGGAAATGTTACACACTGAGTATTCAGGGTAAATGAGGAAATGTTACACACTGAGTATACAGGGTAAATGAGGAAATGTTACACAGTCTATATACATGGTAAATGAGGAAATGTTACACACTGAGTATACAGGGTAAATGAGGAAATGTTACACACTGAGTATACAGGGTAAATGAGGAAATGTTACATACTCAGTATACAGGGTAAATGAGGAAATGTTACACACTGAGTATACAGGGTAAATGAGGAAATGTTACACACTGAGTATACAAGGTAAATGAGGAAATGTTACACACTGAGTATACAGGGTAAATGAGGAAATGTTACACACTGAGTATACAGGGTAAATGAGGAAATGTTACACACTGAGTATACAGGGTAAATGAGGAAATGTTACACACTGAGTATACAGGGTAAATGAGGAAATGTTACATACTGAGTATACAGGGTAAATGAGGAAATGTTACACACTGAGTATACAGGGTAAATGAGGAAATGTTACATGTTGACTATACAGGCTAAGTGAGGAAATGTTACACACTGAGTATACAGGGTAAATGAGGAAATGTTACACACTGATTATACATAGTAAATGAGAAAAACTTACACACTGAGTATACAGAGTAAGTGACGGTGGCCATTCCCTTTCCAATGAACATGGAGTATGTGGCTGTGTAACTGAGTCCCATTTCATCTGCTGTTTCCATCTGCAGAAACATGGAAATATACCACCACAAAATGTTAGCCCTGCATGATATATGGATCAATCCCCAATAATACGTCTCAGTGCAGGAAATCTACTCTGTAGATATAATCACAAATTAAACTGTACCAACTTGAGAGAAAAGATATGTTTCACAGAAAGAAGTCAATAAAATGAGAATTGATTACCTCACCAGACATTAGACCTTGATCGTCTGCTAAAAAAATGTTTGTTGTTGAAGTGAACCTGTCTAGTATACTTGATTTGAAGAATGCTAGAAATAGTGCTAATTGTAGGGAGCTCTCTGTCAGCAATCATTTGAGATTAAACAACATGTCTCACTACCTTCCATTTGCAAGTGGTGGTGCTGCGGTAGCGTTGTCTCCTCACAGTAAGACGCTGTCCGGTTCGATTCTCAGCTAGAGCGTCTTCTGCCTGGAGACATGCGTGAATGGGTGGACCTTCATTGAAGGTTGTGTGTCAGGGCTGGTAACCTGGCACTTAAAAATCAACTACCAATCATTAGTGGACTGGAGTTCTGCTGTGGTGACCCCTAACCGGGAAAAGCCGAAAGACACAACATTTGTTTGATATCAATAGAAGTGAACGCCATTTTCAGAATCTGTTGTATAAATCTACTGAATTCCACATTAAATAACTAAAGCCATGTCTAAAATGATGGCTTACTTAGCTATTCTACAAAGTGAGCTTGTAACCATTTTGGAATGTTTTCCCATTGTTACTTTATCTTCCTTTTGCTCACAACTATCTCACTGCTCTGTCTGTAGTGGTGAGCAAATTCCATGATGCACCTGAATAGGCTTTAAAATTCATAGATTTAATCAGTGTATATATATATATATATATATATATATATATATATATATATATACACACATTTGTACCTGCTATACAGGACAGTGTGGAGTGGCAAAGCACTTATTCTCATGACCTTTTACTTAAGCAATAACAAGTTTGCAGAAGTTGAATACTGCTGTATCACCTTAGTAAACACTACATCCCCTAACGACGTAGTTGCTATAATTTCATAGATACACACAGACTAATATTTCAAATATTTGCTCCAAATTCCCAGTACACAGTTACTTTAACTGAATTGCTGTGTGCAATGTTAAATAACTGGAAAACTTGGCGCAAATTGAATCTTGTTAAAAATGAGATTTGTTGGAAACTAATTTACATGGTAATACCATTCTATATATTTCATGTGGTAATTTGTACTATAGCTAAGATACAGATAAAGTACATTTTAATGGCCTGAAAAAACAAGCAATACCTTGGTGGAGCTTCTGTAGGATTGGCTTGATCATTTAGAAATTCAATTAAAACAAGGCAAAAGGGTTGTCATTTTTTAACCAAAGCAGCACAACTTTTTGGATAATTATTCTTCTTTATATCTACAATAAATACTTACTAACTTCTCTAGACACTATTAATTAAAAAAAAATCTTTATGTGTTTTATTCAAGTGAAAGCAAGAAAGGTATAGCCACATTTACAAATCCTGTGATTTATCTGACTTTAAACACACTATCATAAGTATTCTAACTATCTGTGACACATAAATTACGAGGATTTCTTTTAGGAATAGTACCTGGTAAAATGCTTTTGGCAAGATCACTTCTGCTGATTGTGAAATAGGGATGAAACTACCTAATCACCATTTAGAAAACAGACACCAGAACATTTGAAATGACACTGGTCACATGTAAAGGTGATGGATAAATATACAATTCTTCTAATACACTGCAAGAAGAATAAAATACTGCTTGAAAATATCTCCTGAATATTCCTTAAGTCATCCATGAATATTCTCACTTGTGTGTCTGCTTTTTACACTTATGTTTGTAGATCAAATGCATATATGTTTCATCTTAGTATCCTAATGCTTGTATTTATAAACTCATTTCATCTGCCTATTTTATTTTCATGCCTATATGTTTTGCTTATTAACTTGTGGGGACGAATTCATTAAGGTTACTTCAAGGCATACACAATGTGTATACTTTAACCTTGATGAGCCCAACCATGGTGCATTTGTAGAAAGACATGCAGCACCACACTGGACATATGAAATACTAAAAAGGCAGTGTAGGGGAAAGGCATCAGCCATATGAGATGCTAATAAGGCAGTGTGGCGGAAAGGCATATGATAATTGGCCATGTCTATCCCTGCATAACTGTTGCCAGGAAGGCATCAACTCACAGATGGATTCATAGGGCTGCATAGCTGTGTAGATAAACTTAGCAGCTCCTTCCACATCATGGTAGTGATAAGTGTGGAGAGTTTAGTGGTAAGGTAGAGGTAGGAGGAGAACATGTGAATTTATGTAAGGCACGGCATGTGCTTGTGTATGTGTACGTGTGTCTGTTCAGGAGACAGCAGTAGGGAAGTTAGATGATAAGTTAGGGTAGTGTGTTTGTGTGTGTGTGTGTGTGTGTGTGTGTGTGTGTGTGTGTGTGTGTGTGTGTGTGTGTGTGTGTGTGTGTGTGTGTGTGTGTGTGTGTGTGTGTGTGTGTGTGTGTGGATGTGTAAGTTTGGGGTAGCTGTCATATCTCCATGCACACATAAACTAATTAGCAGAGTCTGCAGCTTAGGGTGGGTGGGCACCACTAGTCATCAGGCATAACTCCTTACTCGTGCCTAAACAATGCTTAAACAGGTGGAAATGTTGAGTGGAAGAATTTGACACCTGGGATACTCAATATGGTATGTCATAAAGGCACATATTTAATAAAATGTGCAGGGAACCACTAGACACCAAGGATAATTAGTGTGTGGGTGTGAAATTACGAGGGTGTCTGTGCGTACATGATGTTGTCACCACACTTTATTACAGGAAATACTGATCTGCACTTTGTGGTTTTTAACTGCAATTCACAGACATGCACATTAGCAGATAATTCATTGTGGAATATGTGCCTATAAATTGCAAATGGCTGCACTGTGTACACACAGACTTTTCATTGCTGGTCTTAAGGTTCATGTTGGGGATTTTAATGAATCCACAGGGTAATCCTGTTTTACATCAAGTTCATTTTCTTTCTGCCTGTGGGCTGAGATGTGTCTGAAAATGTTCCTTAAACCACCCCTTCTGTCTTCTTAACAAATAAAAAAAAGTTTATTTGAACTCCTGGTTTTACCTAGAAGTAACATCTTTCTGTTATGACTTAAATGTACAAACTCAGTAGTTATGTCGCTTATTTGTACCAATGACTTGTATGAGATGCTGGACTATAATATTCTTTATTTTATGCATTTTTGTTTCTTTTCACTCTTTGTTATCCAGGATACTTTATCTTGTTTAGTTAAAAACAACTATGCTTCAATGGCTTGAAAGTCAAAAGACTAACTTAGTATTTGAAGTCTTAGATGTAAAAGATGATTACTATTTTAACTGTGTTAGATATAAAAGGATGTATAGTTTCCGAATAATTTACAATTTCAATGTGGACAACATAAGTTTTGGTTGGATATTATAGTTTCATTCAATGTTATTGATTTCTTAACTCTCACTTATCAAAACAGTAATTAATGCTTCTGTCCATTCTAACAGTAATCCCACGTAAAACGTATTGTACTTTACCGAGTGATGGATGAAGGATATAATAGTAGTGTAGGACAAACAAATAACTCCGCCAAGGACGGTCCCAAACCCATCTGAAAAAGGAGGAGGGTTGGGCTTAGGGTTAGCAACCCCATCCCGTAAAAAACAAATTGCTACAAAAACACCAACTACAGGAAACACAGACAATCTTGTCTTGGAAGAGGAGAGTTCTTCAAATGGAAGATTTATGAAGTTTTGTGGCCAAAGCCGAAAGGATGCCACAAAGCAGAGTACCCTTCTCTCTACCAGGAAAATAAACATTGGCACATGGAATGTCAAGACCATGTATGAGCTAAGCAAGGGAGCCCAAGTGGCAGCAGAAATGAGAAATAACAACTTGAGTTTGTTGGGAATCAGCGAGACAAGGTGGACAGGGGCTGGTCAGTGTCGATTATCTACAGGAGAGTTGTTGCTTTATTCTGGACATGAGGACAGTGAAGCACTTCACTCCCAAGGGGTTGGTCTTATGTTGGCTAAACAGGCCCAGAGAGCCCTGATTGGATGGGAAGCACATGGCCCCAGGATCATCACAGCTTCATTCCGCATAAAGAAGAAGAAAATTGTAATGAATGTGGTCCAGTGCTACGCACCAACTAATGACAGTGAAGAGGAAGATAAAGATCAGTTTTATGAAAGACTGCAGCAGATCCTCGAGACCTACCCAGACAAAGACCTTACTATCCTTATGGGTGATATAAATGCCAAGGTCGGATCCAGTAACATAGGATATGAGCAAATCATGGGTACACATGCTCTGGGAACAATCAACGAGAATGGTGAAAGGTTTGTTGATTTATGTGCTCTCAACAATTTGGTCATTGGAGGCAGCATTTTTCCCCACAAACGGATACACAAAAATACATGGGTCTCCCCTGACTATACAACAGAAAACCAGATAGATCACATATGCATCTCTAGAAAGTTTAGAAGAACATTACAAGATGTCAGAGTGAAAACAGGGGCAGATGTAGCATCTGACCATCACTTGCTGGTGGCTAGACTGAAGCTAAAGCTAAAAAGAACCCAGGTTCAAGAGTCATCTAGGAGAATCAAATACAATGTTCATCTATTGAAAGATTCTCAGACAAAAGAACAGTTCAACATTGCACTGAAGTACAAATTTGAAGTGCTACAAGAACTGGTTGAGGAGGGTGGAGTAAACAGCTCAAGGCAGAATGTGAAAAAGGCTGCAGACTTAGCTTGTCAAGAGACACTGGGACCTAAAAAGTATCATCAGAAAGAGTGGATCACTGCAGAAACACTGGTAAAGATAGAAGACAGAAAGAGGAAGAAGGCAAAAGTAAATAACAGTAAAACCAGAGCTTCAAAGAGCAAGGCCCAAGAAGAATATGCAGATGCCCACAGAGAGGTCAAAAGATGCATTAAAATAGACAAGAACAATTATGTGGAACAGTTGGCAGTTGAGGCAGAACTGGCAGCTTACAGTGGTAACACAAAAATGTTGTATGATATCACCAACGACTTTCAGGAAAGTACAGTAAGCCAGAGAGACCTGTTAAAGATAAGCAAGGGAAAACCATCAATAGTATAGAACATCAACTGAAAAGGTGGGTGGAACACTTTGAAGAACTTCTAAACAGACCGTCACCTCTAAACCCTCCAATTATTGAGCCAGCCAATGAAGATCTATCAATCAACAGTGGAGATGTTGTATCCACTCTTTGAAAGAATCTGGGCAGAGGAAACTGTTCCTTTAGAATGGAAAGAGAGCCATCTCATTAAGCTTCCCAAGAAAGGGGACCTTAGCAAATGCGACAACTACAGAGGCATCAATCTTCTATCAGTTCCAGGAAAAGTTTTCAACCGTATCCTTTTGGAAAGGATAAAGGACATCACTGACAAAAAGCTGAGAGAAGAACAGGCAGGCTTCCGCAAAAATAGATTGTGTACTGATCAAATTGCAACGCTCAGAATAATTGTGGAACAGTCAGTTGAATGGAACTCACCATTGTATATCAACTTTGTTGACTTTGAAAAGGCGTTTGATAGCGTGGACAGAGAGATACTGTGGAGCCTTCTGAAGCACTATGGTATACCAACGAAAATAGTAAATTTGATAAAGAACTCATACAATGGTCTATCATGCAGGGTTATACATGGAGGGCAGCTCTCTGAAAGCTTTCAAGTAAAACTGGGTCAGGCAAGGATGCTTACTGTCACCATTCCTCTTCCTGTTAGTTATCGATTGGATTATGAAGAAATCTACTGCAGGACAGAAAAATGGGATCCAATGGACCCTATGGAGTCAGCTGGAAGATCTGGACTATGCTGATGACCTCGCCCTCATCTCTCACAGCCAGCAGCAAATGCAAAACAAGACAAATTTGGTGGCAGTTACAGCACTAGAGGTGGGTCTTAACATTAACAATCTGAAGACAAAGATCCTTAAATTAAACTCCACAAATACTAACCCTATCACTCTGCAAGGGAAGCCACTGGAGGAAGTGCAGTCCTTTACCTACCTTGGCAGCATAATTGACAAGCAGGACGGATCAGAAGCTGATGTCAGGGCAAGGATAGGAAAAGCAAGAGCAGCCTTCATACAGTTAAATAGGGTCTGGAAAACAAGAGAACTATCCTTGATCAACAAGATAAGGCTGTTTAACTCTAACGTGAAGTCAGTACTGCTGTATGGGGCAGAGACCTGGGGGTTAAACAAGACCACCACTAAAAAACTTCAGACATTTACAAATAGCTGTCTCAGGAAGATTCTACGGATTCGATGGCCAGACACTATTAGCAACGCCACCCTTTTGGAAAGGACCAACCAACTTTCGATTGGGGAAGAAGTTAAGAGGAGGAGGTGGAGATGGATCGGGCATACTCTTCGCAAACCAGCAAATAATATTACAAGACAGGCATTGCGCTGGAATCCTCAGGGGAAGAGAGGAAGAGGCCGCCCACGAAACACCTGGAGGCGAGACTTTGAGGCAGATGCTAAGCTTAGAGGCTACACATGGAACCAAATAGAACAGTTGGCCCAGGACAAGATTCGGTGGAGAGCTGTAGTTGGTGGCCCATACCCTGTCAAGGGTGACGGGCATAAGTAAGTAAGTAAGGACAAACAAATACTTTACCTCCATTAGAAAGCAGTCCTCAAATGTGAAAGTCCAATAAGAGTTAAGCATCTCTTAAAAGAGAAAAACATAACTAGAGTAAGTCATACTTCTCAATGTCCAGATTTCCGCCTAATATTTTTCGTCTGGTCATCATAAGTGTCTGGATTTTTGTGGTGAATCTGTGAGGATTCAATTCACTAAATAATGACACACATTTGACTTTCAGACTTCATACCCTTCTGAAAATGCATTGTAACAATACGTTTTATTCTACCAACTATCGCCTTGTTGCTGTTGTCCCTTTAGGGCTTTAAAAAAAATAAGAAATCTCCTTGCCAAAAAAGACCCTGTTTGTTTCAAGGTGAAGAACTTATCACTACTGTGTACTCCAGGTGTCAATTAAAGGAGAGGTGGGATTTCCTGCAGAGCAAACACAAGTAAGATCAATGGCAAGCTGACCAAAACTGCTTCTCACTGCTGACAGCCCAGCAGGTTTTTTGTGCTGAGAATACAGATTAGTTCTTGCGCTGTTGTAAGAAGGTATGTCCAACAGGACGATTAACCAAGTATCAGGGTGGTGATAATCCCACCTTAAAGACTTATTGACTGCGTTTAATTCAGTGAACCATTAATCATAAGCTAACCTGCCAACACTTCACCCCCCACCCCCCTGGACATGATGAGCTTCTGTAATAGACGGTAAGAAAGAAATGAATGGCAAAGCAAAATGAAGATTATTTTCAACAACAATGTCCATAAATAGTAAAAACTCTTCTGCCCATGAGTCATAGTTTTTTCTGGTTCTGCCTATTGTTTAATGATTTGCCTAGAGCAGCCAAGGCAGATATTAAATCCTAGGAGCCTTATTTTTCGGCCTCTAAAGCTAACCATTGGAGAAGGGGGGGGTGTAATCAAGTCCAAGAAAGAGACAAAATTGAACTGTCTTATTTTGATTGTATACAACTTATTTATAGAGCATCTAAACTGACACCTCTATCTCCATAATTTAGAAGACTGAGCCAGATTAAAACTCAACTATTATATATTTATATTATAAACTAATTTCATAGAAAAGTGTAGACGTGTAGGAAGTATGCAATACTGTCATTTGTTATCATAGGAGTTATTGGGGAAGCGGGTCTGGCACAGTATAGCTGAATTGCTTTGGTCAGCATGATGCTGTGTCCACAGATCTGTAGATTTCCTTGTTTGCGCTTGAGCACTGTTTCACTATGTGTGGTGTGTTGTATTTTTTTTTTGTTCCCCACTGTTGTACAATAATGCAGTTAGTATATATAAGTACGGGGGGGGTGAAGGGGGGCATACCCAACTGGAAAAGACTTTTTTAGGATAGATTTCAAGTGGAGAAAGTTTCAGTGTAATGCGTTTGTTCATATGAGTTTCAGTGAAATGAGTTTTCAGTGTGTTATGACATAGAACCATATAAAGATATATGGGTCACTATCAGAAGGACGAAAGCATGTAGAAGCAAACATCAAAATACCATACTGGCAACAATGAAAACCCAGAAGATCAAAAAACAAAACAAAAAAGAAACCACAACATCTGTGTTTTTGCAGGAGGGCAAGCTCCCATGCAGCCCCCACACCCCCTGCTAATTATATACAAACTCAGAGTTTGTACTACAATGGAGAAAAGACAAAATCTCAATTCCCACTGTACAGCAATCCCACAAAGTCAAGGTCAGTGCTGCTCGGTCTTTTAATATTTGCTCTTGTGAGTTTTCATCCTTCTGATAAGGAATCATGTATATTTTTTATAGATAGAAGGGCTGTAGTCTTGAGAAAAATACTAATGCCCAAGATTTGCCATAACAGCCAATCGTTAGTGTTAATAGCTCTCACTCATTTTTATTTAAGTTAAACATCCTTTAAATCTTTAATGTTAGTAACTCCATTAATAAACATATTATTGAAATGATGAGCCTTATGCCCAACACTATAAGAGTAAGACTAAATTGTTTTTGAACTAAATTGGCACCAGTCACCTCAGAATGTGAACCCAAAGCTGAGAAAATGTCTAATGTAATACAAAGACATAGTGCTTTCTTTCTGTCATCAGAGGTGTGCCATACCGTAAAGATGACTAACAAAACTACCCTCACAAAAATTGGCCTTTACATTGCTGATACTGCGCATATTTTCTCAGCTGAAAACATCTTTCATCTCCCCTCTCCTTCATTTTACAATCATTCCTTCTCCATATTTCTCTTTTAATATTTTTATAATAAATTTAATATATACTGATGACAGCTGTAAAAATGGCCACCAACATAGAAACACCACCCTAAGCATTAGCTAAAGCCATACCTAGTCTGGCAGGCAAATAGACTGACAGCACCTGCATATCCTGGAATCAGAAGTAAAAAACCAAGGTGACTAATGCCTTAGTTCTTGTTTAAACACTATTAACTATAAAACCATAATAATCTAGGAAAGGGGACAGACAATCACCAGCCCAAGTACTCAACTGTCCGGAAGAAGAGGGGAGCCAAACTATAAGAAAATTCATTATCTGCATCTGACTCAACATAAAAAAAGAAAAAACAACACATAGCACCATTCAATTTTACCAGTCAGTATTGCACAGACCAGAGGAACTTATACACCAAGTATAGACTGAAATCCAATCATCCAGTACTTGACATTTAATTTTTTTTTAAATAACTATTAAAAGGACACACCCAATTAATCCCTAGCAATCAGATCAACCATGGCTGGTAGCAGGCTAAAAACAAAAGCTAACAAGAAAACAGAGAAACCAAAGACTGTGTGGAAGTGATCACCTGAGTGATCTTGCGTACACCTGACCTTGGGAGATAAGGCAAACTGGTACCTTCATCACTGAAGTCTAGCCAGTCTCATTGACAACAGCATTTGTTTAAATAAATGCTTTAAAACCAAAAAAACCTTACTAGGGTGAGTGGTCATTTAGAAGGATTGCCCACATTTTAGTAACACTTATTATATCATAGTAGACACTCATAACCATTTCTTATTACTGGCACTTCTACATTACACAGACATGTCTTTGTCCTATCTTGAAAAAAATACCTATGATCTCACAAGATATTTTTCACTTTTATCAGGACAGTGCCTTTTAACTGGTTTCTCACACTGATCATATTTCGGACAAAAAAATATCATTTTACAGAAAAATTGTTCACACATTAATAAAAATTGAGCTCTAGTTAATAAAGACAATCTTCTCAGTCCATTATTGATGTGACTAGTCTTATTATGATTAAATAACCATCACTGAAAGAAGGATATGACAAAAGACAAGTGAAAACTTTTACTTTGTTGAAATCAAAAGTCTTTTTTGGCTTCTATCAGTAAATCTTCGGATTCTGAGTTTTCTATGCTACTTTTTACTTTTTCAAATATTTTATATTTTTTCTCTTCAATTGAAAATAGCTTTTTAAACTTCTTTAGGGCAATATCTCTCATACAAGATAGGTGACCCTACGTCTGTCTGTGCTTGGAATTATCTGTTTTAGCCCTCCCTTAATAAAGAGGTCCATATAATCTAAACATGTTTCTAATCAGAACCTTGGAAGCACGTTTCAGTTATCAGGATCTCATTATAACAACAAAATGCTTCTGTTGTTCGTTAGCATGGATATTACTACCAGTGTATCCTGGGAAGAGTTTTACTATTTATGTGTGGATATTCTTTCTTTTATTCACCTTCTTAAATGGTTCCTCAGAGAATAAGTCATTAACATTTTAAACCTACTATAGTAAAAACAGTAAACTTATCATCTTGTATGATACATTCAGCATCTTTGTTTAAAATAATGCCACTCTCTCCCATAAGGCTGTAAATCATTTCCTTTGCATTCATGGAAAGGATATTTCCATACTTCTGGATGCATTGCATAGCTCAATAACCTCTTATTGTTAATAATTCAGAATAAATTATGCTTTCCTCGACCGCATTATTCGAATGAAGAACCCTATTCCTTAACTTTTCTTCAATATACACTCCAGGTCTGTGTGCAGTATTCTTACTTACTGAGGTAAGGGATAAAATAAAAGATGACTCCTTGATATTTTCTGGCAAGTTCTATGTTCTGTTTTCATTTGTAATTTATAGATGTATATATTTGGAGCTTTTTCTCCCTAGGTCTTTACTAAAAAGTGTTTTTGTACAGAATTTCTCACTATACAAGTGCCATAGCATACAACTTTTGATTTCAGTTTTTCAGTTACAACATGGGGTAATATTTTTACAGTCTTCATTATTTTTTTTTACCCTTTTTGCACTATGTGACATGGAGTGTCAAGTACATTAGTATTAGATTTGAAAACAAGCAGCAAAGCTACATGGTAAATAACAACATGTATAGCTGACACCTTAGAGTCTGCATTCTTTTAACATAATACCATTTTATTAATTATTATACTTCCTGCTAATAAAATGTCATTATCTAACAAATTGTCTTTCAACTAATTCTTTTAAGGAAACTGTCAATTCTATCAGTAGCAATTCTCCTACTAGAATTTGCACATTTAATGCTGAAGTCAGAAAATGTTCATATGACAGCTTTTACAGCTACAGATATCAAAATATCAATAGTCAAGATAAAGGTACTATCTGCTAAACAAGTGTTGGAAAACTGCAGTTAATTTCTAATACAGTTTTTGCCCAAAAGCCAGTGTATTAATGTGTCAGTGGTGCAATAAGTAGCACACATCTTTGGTGCAGAAGTCTGTGGGTTCAATTCCCATGGTAAAACAGAATCCCGCAGTCAATTCAAGCAACCAAGTACAAAATAGAGATTCTGCAGATGTAGAAGATGGGATTATATTTAAAGTGCGTTTAATGTGATGCTGTTTCATCTCAGTTTGTATTTGCACTGACGAAGGATTTTTTATCTGAAAGCTTTGCTCATTAAAAATTTTAGCTATGTCTGCAGACTCTCTTTAGTTTGTTCTTAGTTCTATTCCCATGCCAGGTAGATCAGTTGCTGACACTGTAGTGCAACATAAGAGAGTGCTGCTCTCCTGATTCTGCTGTCCTTCAGATGGACATCAGTCAGGCCACATTTGCTTCAGTTAGTGGTAGCTTAAGTGAATCGAGTATATCCAATGGAACTTAACAAAAACAGTAGGGGTCTTTTACTTGAATACAAAAATAACTAATTTACAAAATGTTTACATATTTACTAATATTTGCAAATGTACAATATATAGCTATACAAATCTCTTGACATATTCATAATTTCCTTTAAAATCATAATAAATTTTCATTGCTATTAGACCCCCACTCCTTTTTTCCATAACTCCAATCTGATTATGCTTAGTATGGTTGCTAAAATCCATTTACCATTAAATATAATTTCATTTCTTCTTTCATTCTATATAACATAAAATAACTTTTTTTTCTGTTCTTTTAATATATTCTTTACTTCTAATATCCATATTTAATCATATATGTTTATTTTACCCATTTTTCTGTCTTTGAAAAAAGCTTCTTTACATAGATTTCCCCATAACTTTTTTACATTTCAGAAACACATGTTCTGTAGTTTCTTCTTAGCAATGTAAACACATTCTATCATTTTTCTTTTTATATGGCATATTTCCTTCTACTGACAATTTATCTTTGCCTAGTCTATGCAAACAATCTTGGCATTTTACTTTCTGATTACACATTTTGCTTCTTATTTTCATAACTATTTTTTCATATGATAGATTTTCCCAAGGTTTTACATAGTAATGTTTTATCATTACATTCTTATACCTTATTTTTCTGTTTCTCTGTATCATCAGTTATTTTCCACAAAAATATTTTTTTCTTTGTAACATTTTATTTCTTCATTTATGCACACTCTTAATTCTCTTACTCTTTTTACCATACTCCAAAATGTATCATACTTATATTTATCCAATTTTACTACTTATCTATACTCTTGTTTTATTTATTCACTTTAACACCTTGTACAAATTTAGTGAAACGACATATACCACTGGATTAATTAACCCTAAAAATTTTCCTTCTTTATTCACATACAAAGCATGTCTTTTTACTGGGTTTAGTCTAGAAATCCAAATAAATGAAAAAAATATCTGCCATAATTCCTTTTCAAATACTGCCGGCAATATGCATACACTTGACAATTATGCTATTTTACTATCAGTACTGAATTTATCAAATAAGCCATTTCTTCCAAATGATAATATGTCCTCCAGAAAAGACAGGTTTGTTTTATTTCTTCTATTGTTTTCCCAACAGAATTCTGGTTTCATTTTTATTTCCAAATGTTATACCTAACACAGAAATGTTATCATTGTAAACTATATGCCCTTATCTTTATACATCACCCAAGCCTTTACTTTACTGCTATTACCCTTAGACACTCATTTGTGCAGATTATTACTTTTTATCCACATTTTGTTTTGTTCAATTATAATGTCATCTGCATATGTTAAAAACTGAAGTGGCATCCTTAACTCTTCAGATGTTATATACCCTACCTCCTTCATTTTGTAATTTATTTCACATACTATCACATTCATAACTAATGCAAGGAATATAAAACTCATTGGACATCCCTGTCTTAGACAACTGTTCATATGCACCTCTTGGCTTAACCAGCCATTCATTTACAAGCATTTTTACTTTACTACTACATGCTTTCATACATATTTTTTAATGTTCTCATGGTATAAACATGAACTACATGGATAGACTAAAAGCTCTATGCCTTTACTCTGTCTCCTACCAAGTATTATGGGGTGACCTGTGCCTGAATTACAACACACTCACAAATCCAGCCCTGATGAAACTACATATCTGCATGTTTAACCACATGTGAGTCACTGAAACTAGAGATCTAAGTTTAGTCAGTAGCTCCAAAAAAAACCTGCGGGAGAGACAGATGTGTCTCAGAGATTGCCCCTTCTTTGGAACAGGCTTCCTATTTACATTAATCATAGCCCTTTCCTGACCCTCTTAAAACGCATTTTGGATCAATGGATGGGGAATCACAAATTCACACCTGGAATAGTGTCTATGTCCCTTACAAACAGGGGCAATCTATATCTATAAGGTACTCAATACACAGGCACAAATTCATGCCATCCTCTTACACCTAGGGGACATATATTGAATAAAACTGGGTTATATTGGCTAGGCTTGTAAGGGCCCTTAAGTTGTTCACCTATTAATCTCCTATGAACCTATTATTAGTGAGAAGAGGTACCCTGTCTCTGTAAAACTAAAAGAGAGGAACAGCCATGAGATCCTAAAGTTCAGACACCTTCTTGGCTGAACCAAAAGATGAGTCTTCCAAGTACAATGTTGTAAGGAAGCTAAAAAAGCAGCCTTAAAGGAGCCTGACTCAAATTTTCAAGTACAAAATTGAGGTCCCAAGAAGTTGAAATATTCTTCTTGGGAGGGTTTAAAGTGATTGCTTGACCTCAAACCCTCATGGCAGATGATGATTGAAGGGCAGACAAGCAGACACTGCTGACAAGTGAGCTTTAACTGAAGACTATGGTAACACCACATGGAGCAGATCACACATACAATAGACAACCAGAGGAACACCCACTGATAAGGGATCTTGATGGTTATGGAAGCATCAGACAGAAAATCTGTATCATTTGGACATTTATGGTTTTCTGATAGTGGGTTTCCTGACCTTCTGCAAAAGCTGAAGCACATTCTTAAAAAGAAGTCTCAAAAAGGGATCAAAATCCCATCACCCACAGCGTCATTTGAAGAGAGGACAGGTGAAGATAGATAAGAGACCCCTTGTCTTGCATGAGGAGCTCCACTCAGTGAGGTAACTTGTGATGATTGCCCCTGTCCAAGTAAGAAACAAAGGGAAACTAATGCTATTTGGGCCAAAAATGAGTCATCTGCGATATTTTTTGAGGGCCCTGCCTGATGTTGTGTAGAACTCGTGGCAACAGAGAAAAGGGGTAAAGTATACAGAAACATCCCCCATTCCAAGGAGGGTTCCAATGGGAGGTGAAATGATCAACCTGAGGAATACCCCGTGGATGAAACACAACTTTTTGAAGCATCCATTCATGAGCTAGTGTGCAGAACTTGCTCAAATAATCTGCCATGATATTGTATTTTGAGGAAATATAAACACCAGAAAAGTCACTTGATACTGGATATCTAGATCCCAGGCCTGAAGAGGTGATCTGCAAAGAAGATAGGACCTTTTGCCCCCTTACTTGTTGACATACCATGTCACTGTGGTATTGTGATAATTTTGAGGGGCCTGGGATGAAAGAGGCAACAAAAAGCTTGCAGAGCCCACATCACTTTTTTATGTTGATATAGTCTGACCTCTGATGAGGCAGCCAAAGATCATGGACCTTTAGGGGCTACAAGATGTACCCCACCTCCTGTCTGAGGCATCTATGAAAAGCTCCTGTGTGAGAAGTGGAGTTCCAAAACAAAGCCTTGGATTGAAAAATGGTCGATGAATCCACCATTGAAGTATGAGGTTGTAGCACCATAGCCAAGGCAAAGTGGAAAAGAAAAAAGCAAACATGCCCATTTAGAAGATGAGCCTATGTTATAGTTCAGAATTTGCGACCATGTAATGATCCAAGAGTAGACTGAGAAACCATGGAGATAATCTAAGAAAAGTTATTTAAGGGATGTGAAAACATAAGGCCCTTTATGTTCAAGGCCTAACAGAAAAAGAAGTGCAAGTTTTAAAACTAAGAAGAAAACAGAAAGGAGAGGATAGCCCATACAATTAAAAAAAAAACAGCAGACCAGGTTAAAGAAGGTAATAGGTAAGCCTGGCACAAAGAATAAACACTATATGAACAGTAATAGTAAATAGTACCTCATAGACAAGCATATAAAGATGATACATATGAGGAATAGAATTAATAATAAATATCACCACTTTAATATGAAGAATAGAAGTGATCATACTTGAAAAGAACATACTTTATCAGATGTCCTAGCTGAACCTGACCTGGACCGTAATTTTCAGGAGTTTGTGATATTCACAAAATATCACAAACACACACTAGTGTTAAAAGTGATTTTTCTGTCTTGTTCTCTCTCTCTTATGCAATGTATGGTGTTGGAGAAATGGTAACTAGCCTAGTCCCTTGTAAGGCTGTATCTACTACACTCATTTCTGACAAAAGTTTACTTGCAACACCATTGGCTTATTCATAACTCAGTATTGTGGTGTAACAGTTTCTGTGATTAGTTTATTTAGGGACTCTTCTGCTTACAGATCCACTGTCAATTTATACCCTGTTCCAATACCATATGGATGTGATACTCTCACACAAGGGTTACAGATATTGCAGGATAATGAATTGTCCATTTTCCTTCCTGTTTGACAAGACTCCAGTGTGTTGGATTCATTGGGTTTCTGTCTATTATTGCAATAATTTCAAATTTGCTCTTAAAGCAAAATTAATGAACTCTACTGATCTCTTATGTTCTTGCACTCAGCCCCACACATATACAATTTCTATTAACAATTCAGTCATAGTCTTCAGTTATTTGGAACACACAGGTCCTGATGCAATATTAAATGAAGCACCCTCACAATGGCATACCAAGCATAAAAAATATGCATCTGAAGCTGCAAGAAACCATGGTTGGTATCTCGTACCAAGACAGTCTTATCCATTAACTCTAAATCAGAGTTGACAGCTTGCAAATCAATAAAAATAGAACATCTTTTCTGCCTTGTGGCCACTATTTGTCCATTCAAGGAGTTCCAGTCACTTCATGATTCTGAAGTTTTCCATTCACTCAGCCTGTTCATATGCTTGCCACTGCTACTTAAATTTATGGTGATTCATTGGCATAACATCAAGTTTTATTTGCATTCAATACACTACTAGAAGCTTTCCAGGTCTTAAAAAAATCAGTACAGTCATTGCCCTGCATGGCACCTCAGAAGTCTGACACTAAGATCGACTGTCTACATATGCAGCCTGTGTATTTACAATGTGGATCTGAATTACCATTCTTAAATTCTCTCAAGCCACATAACCCACAATTAGAATTTACTTCAAGCCCATGTATTAAAATAAGAGAACTTACTTTCATAGAATAGTACTACTAACAAGAATAAGAATGCACACACAGCTCTGAACATTTTCCAACACAAGGATCTTACACAAATTACCCTTTGGAACTGCATGCACCCTTAAGTTCAACTTCATTTTTGCATTTGCTAACAGGGTAGATGTGCTGTTCCACTGATTCGTTTCAGCCATGGCCTGAGCTTTAGAATTAAACCTGGTAATATCAATTAATCATAATAATACTATAGTAGTATAAAGGCATGCTTCTATATGCAGTATTGTTTTTAAACCATATTAAGGTGTTATCCCCAAACTGGGTGGTCATCTTCAAAGCTCTACTACTCACATGCACAGAGCCCATCAGTATTTCATTCATTTATACTACAGATATATATTGCAGGGACTAGAGCTGCTGTGGTGTTGAAGGCATTGGGGAAATCATGCTGATAACCAGATAGCCTCAAGCTGTGTGTTTGAAGATTTGTTTATACACAAGTATTTCAAAACATGATTGCTATAGTAGAAAGGCTGTAAATAGCTCTATAGTATTTATTTCCGGGGGTGCAGGTACTCCAGGGAGAAGAATAATGGTGGAATGCTTTAAACGAGCATGTACTTTTCCATTAGCAGGTGGTTTAGCACATCTTTGTCAGGTCTCTTAAGGACTTTAGGGAGTAGCATGGCATGGGGAGTAGGCAATAAGTGTTTGGCTTCATGTACATAATGAAAGAAGCCAGCATATTCAGGTAGAGTTCAGCTGACTTACTCCCTAGAGTTATATGGGTGCTGTCATCTGTGTATGAAAGGTTTGTGATGTTCAGTGTTTAACATTTCATTATTTGCTAAGCTTATGAAAGTAATAGAAGGATGTTAATAATGTTGGAAAAGAACCTATTATTTGCATAGAGGTTCTCTTTCCAGCTAATTGTTGTTTTTTAGGCAGTGGTGACCTATTTTTTTCTTTATTCAAATAAATTTTGCTCACTTTTGCTGCAATGCTACTAAGACTTTCATTAGGTTATGTGTTGTGAAATTAAATATTCTGGATATTTTGTTTTCAGGCTTTGTCTCTACATGAGTTTATTTCATTTTTTAGTGAATGACAGTTGTCTGTTAAGTCACAAATATCTTGCTCTTTTGGACAGGGTAGAGAAAATAACTTTGAATCAATGGTAGTTTCCTTTCAATTTGTGCTCAGGAAAAGGTGGAACAAATATTGGTGGTAGAAATTAGTACTTTTGAATGGCCTAAGTGACACAGCTACTTATATTATTAAATGTAGAATGGAATTATTCCCAGTTTGCAGGTTATATCTAATGACAGTTTGTGCTAGCTACTTAAGGTTACATTGTTTTAACATTGTTGGCCCCTTTGGCATCAAAATTAAAGTCTCTTAAAATAATATTCTTTGCATGCCGGACTAAGACATTTATCTAATGACATTTTGAAGGTTTGCGATAGATGAAATAGAGAATATGAACACTGAAACTATTCATGGGCGGGGGGGACACATGCCTTTGCATAAAATGCCTAATTTGGCTGTGTGTCATGCCTTTCCAACAGTCAGCATTGCAAAACTTCACTATATCATAGGATCAGAGGACATTACTAGGCTAATGGCCCTGGGCCCCTTACAAGACTAGCCAAGGAATTTATCAAAAAAGAAACCTCAGTCAGCACTTATTGCCCCTGTCAATGAGGGATGCAGGTGCAACCACTGAGGCAAATTTGTGGTTTCCCATCCACTCATCAAGGTTCCACTTGAAGAGGGTCAGACAGGTACTCTGACTTGTACGAGAAGTCTATTCCAGAGATGTGGCAGCCTGTGGGAGACAAAGTTTTGTTGATGTTGCATATTAGATTCAGGCTTTTTAAGTGGGTAATGTGTGAGAAGTTATACTTGCAGATACAGAGCATCACTAGTAGGACAGGGTCTGAGAGTGCCTTGTAGGCAAGACACAGATCACCTCTGAACAATCTGTATGATACCAACTAGAGAGATAGTGATTTGAGGTTGTGCACATAGGACAGGTGTTGGAGGCCATGGATTCTCTTTGTGAGGTATTTCTGTTGCCTTTCCAGTTGGTGCAGATGTTTTGAGAGGTACATACCAAATGGGGTGTTATACTCAGTTATTAGTCTAATGAGCCAGTAAAGAGAGGTAATAACCTCTTTTTTTTTCTGGATGCAATGCCTTTTCTTATGAGATGAACCAAGTAAAAGGCTTTTCTGACCACTGCCGCTACGTGATGGTCAAATTTGAGATTGTTATCAAGCTAAGTACCCAGGTCTCTCACTGCAGGTTGTGTGTTTAGGGGCTTGCCAATTATGTGGTAATCAGAAGGAGCCATGTTTCTTACAAATGGCACAATGATACATTTTTTTTCTGCATTTAGCTTGAGGCCATGACTTTAGCACCAGTCATTAGTAGCATTGAGACTTTCTTGCAGTATGCTAACATCATTTGGGGAGTCAGTGACAGCACCCAATGTACAGTTGTCCACAAACTTGGTCAGCAACAGGCCTTTTGTCTTTGCTTATACCTTTGAGAAGTAGATATCAAACAGTAGGGACCCGAGGACAGATCCCAGAGGAACTCCACTGGTGACAGTTCTGCTATTAGAGGTGGAGGTTGTATTAGTTTTCGATGATGCCTGAGTGGGGGATTGTATCAAAGGCCTTGGCCAAGTCAAGATAAGCTGTATGTATTGACTTTCCCTCAGCCAGGGCCTTGATGACAGTCTCAAGGACGGCAACCAGGTTCAGCAGGCAATATCTGCCCTTGACAAATCCAAACTGAGTGGGGTCAAGTGCTTGGAAATTGCTTATATCCTTGTGTATGAGATCCATAACATGCTCCATGGCTTTAGAGATCAGGCTTGTCAAGCTAATGGGGCAATAGTTTCCAGGATCAGTAGTGGCACCACCTTTGTGGAAGGGGATGATAAAGGCAGTTCTTCACTCTGCTGGAATGAAGCCTGTACTTTGGCTTTGGTTGAATAGGGTGCTCAATGGCAAAGCTAGTTCTTGCTGGACATGGTACACAATACAGCCTGGGATACTATCAGGTCCCATGGAAGCTGTGTTCTTTGCCTTGTATATGGCCTTTAACACTTGATCTATGGAGATGTGAGGAGCAAGATAAGTATCAGGGATGTTAAAAGGGCCTTTGGTGCAGGTCAGGGGGGTGAAGTTTGTGCTGAACTTATCTGCTAGTGGGTTGGCTAAGTCAACAGGAAAGGTGTAAGTGATACTTTTAAGTACTAATTCGGAACAAACCTGGGCTTTGCCATGAATGTTCCTGATGTAACTGAAGAAGGCTTTGTAGTTTCCCTTTATTTCAGAGGCTAGTTGAGGCTAAGGAGGGAGCTTTTCCAATTTGGAATTTTTTCCTTTTTACCCTTGGACAACAGTTTCTTCCTTTTGTTGTAAAGGCTGTTGACAGACGATGTCCACCAGACACGTGTGTATTTCCTTGAGGAGCAGGTTTTAGTTCTGTTGAGTATGGCTGAGTCCACGCATTTGTACAGTTACTTTTGTTTCAGAGGCTAGTTGAGGCTAAGGAGGGAGCTTTTCCAATTTGGAATTTGTT
Organism: Protopterus annectens; assembly: GCF_019279795.1. Classification (NCBI taxonomy): domain Eukaryota; kingdom Metazoa; phylum Chordata; order Ceratodontiformes; family Protopteridae; genus Protopterus; species Protopterus annectens. The sequence goes on from NC_056751.1 coordinate 442,590,160, forward strand.
CCCTTTTATCCTTGGACGACAGTTTCTTCCTTTTGTTGTAAAGCCTGTTGACAGAGGATGTCCACCAGACACGTTTGCATTTCCTTGAGGAGCAGGTTTTAGTTCTGTTGAGTATGGCTGAGTCCACACAGTTGTACAGGTACTTGTGTACTGCACTGGCATACGGTTCTCAGCAGCTGTCTGCAGCCTCTGGGGGGGGGGGGGCAGTGGTGTGAAGTTACACATTCACTCCTTTATGAGGTTGTAGTCAGTTTCTTAGCTTGATTACAGCTGGGGGGAGGGGGTTTGGGTGGGATAGAGACTGATCTGACCAGGAAAGAACATACTACGGGAGTGGTGCAGCAGACATCCATGTTGGTGAGAACCAAATCCAGAATATTATCTCACCTTGTGTGGGGGGGGGGGTGAGACAAGCTGGTCAAGTGCATTAGAATTGATAAAGTCAAGGAATCATTAAGTGAGCACATTAATGCAGGAATAGTTCACCCAGTCTATGGTGGGATAGTTGAAGTCACTAAGGATCAGGGTGTTAGGGGGTACCTTGATGGAGTCAAGTAGATCTGGGTAAAAGGTGTGGGTGTCCTGAGTTATGGAAGGGGGTCTATAGCTGGCTATAACTTGGACAGGTGTCCTGCCCAGTGTCAGTTGCACCTGGAGTAGTTCCAGTGCATCATGCTGGCAGACCAGTCCGGAGGTATGCCTGTCCTTAATGAAGATAGAGACTCCACCACCCATGGTCATCTTGATCTCATTTTAGGGTGAGAATGTGTGAATGAGGTATAGCCTTTTAAGGCAGGGGTGCTCCCTGCAGCCCTGAACCAGGTTTCTCTGACCGCACAGACATCAACATCTTTTAGTGCAAGGAGAGCCTCCAGTGCGTCCATTTTCAGGTTAAGGCTCCTAGTATTAAGCAGCATGGCCTTCAATTTGTTTTTTGACAGAACTTTTATATTGGAAGATTTGTTTTTGGGACATTGCCCTAAAAAGGCACAATGGGGGATGCAAGAGCCTTAGCCAGGATCCAGAATCACAGTGCTAACAAGTGGAGGCCATATTTGGCAAAGTAATGAGGCCCTTCAACCATGTCATCCCCAGCACACAGATACTGGATCCCCTTAGAATGACACCATCATCATGTTTTCATTTCTCCGTTAGCAATTAAAAAAAATATATGTTTTCATACCTGGGATCAACATGTAAATTTAACACACTTGTTGCAGTTTTTTTTTTTTTAAGCAGGACCTCATATTAATAGCATGTGATTAGAGTTCTTGCAAGACTGTCTCCATCATGATTGTCAAATGGTGGATTTTCATATACCCCTTCTAAATTCTCATTGTAATGTGTTATGGACCTTATATCTGACCTAGTAATTGCACTTGCTTTGTACTTCACAAATCCACAGTTTTTATTTAATGCATAGCCAGCCTTAGGCATAGGCCAACTAGGCGGCCACCTAGGGCACTGCTCTAGCAGGACCATTTTTCCAGTATTTATCTGGTGTAGGTAGTCCAGGACAGGGGCACCATGGGGTGTCATGGGGACACCGTGGAGCCCTTTTAGCCCTTATGCCTAGGGCACCAGTTGACCTTGGGCCACTCCTGATTTAATGTTAGGTCTGTTTTTGTTAAGTCTGTTTCTCAGTTCGGGTTTTTCATTTCAACAGATGTAGCTACTGTTTTTTTTAGTTAACATAATTTTTGCTCTCAAAATGTCTAACATTAACAAATTCTGGGGTATCACCCATTGCAGAATTACTGTAATGCTGTTACTTAAATCAGTCCCCAAGCGACAGTTAAATACTTTTATGGCTTCAGCTAGTTTGAATACCAGCATGTAGTACAGAATACTTGTTCTAGAACCAAAGTTTCCATTGTCATCATGAATTGGGGTACACTGGCAAACAAGTATAGATGTTCTAGGAATACTTCTACTTACAGAAGTTGGAACAAAGTTTATGAATTGTTACAAAAATAATTTAATTTTATTGCAAATATTGTATATTAAGAACTATTTCAGCTGATATTTAAGAACTATGGTGAGCGATTTTGTATATAGTTAAATTTTGTTTAATTCTGTATATGATCATTTTTTCACATAATTTTAAATTGTTCATTCTTTATATGTTGATTAAAACAGCAACCCTAATAAAATTGTTAAAAAAAAAAAAGAATTGGAGTACATGTAAAGACTCTTCACTAACAGTTATTATTTTCAAAGTTCACAGCAAACAGACTCAGTGTTTTTTTCTGTGTGTGTAACTTTAGTTTTGGAAATTGTGTACCACATGACCTGCTAACCACCACATCTAGTTCATTAAAATTCAACCCATATCCTGTATTTATTAATAAATCAGAAATGCAGGTGTCTATATTACTAGTTTTGACAGTCAAGGTATGGCCACTGATATTCTGAAGCTGCTCTTTGTCCTCAATTATCTTCCTTGTCACCAGTGTCACAGTAATGACCTGGAGATACCTAGGAACTAAACAGGTCCTTTTAAAGGATAATTCCATTCCTATAAAAGGAACTTTGCAGATAATTTATTTGGGCCTAGATCTGACCCAGGGCTTATAATCACCAACACGGCTTTTTGCTCAACTAGAAACACTCATGAGTGCCACCTCTGCTTCTGTAGTTTTACCTGCACCAGGGTACAAGACACATACCACATTTTATTAGCTGCACTAAAATACAGTGGGTGTAGTTGCAGCAGTGTTTACAATGCTGCAGTGAAAGTGCCTCTTCTGGTTTACATTCTTGATATAAATTACTACACAATGCTCTGTTTTGCAAACTAGAGAGTATATTGAAAGAATGTAAGGTAGAACAAGTGATTTTCCACATTTCCTCTCCAAAAAAGAAATGCATACCTTCATGTACTGACATCTAAGAGGAAAATATTTAGAAATCACAGATAGTCTTGCATGCTATCTTCCTATTTAACCCCCCCCCAATAGGTTTTATCTGTGATAAGTTTTACTCCTCGTGAATCTTTTTGTGAGTCAATAAACCTAAAATACACAAGGAATTCACTCCACCTCCAGAATTCTTTGGCATAACTGGCTTTACGCTCGAGGGAAGTGGGGTTCAACAAATTTAGAGATAGCCTTTAGCCCATGTTCAATTAACTCAAACCTGCAAGGAGTATGAGACGAGAACCAGTGCAGAATAAGGCTGAGCTGTAGAAAATGAACCTACGTTAACAGTTCTACTTTGATAGACAAGCACTGCAAAAGAGCAGTGTGTGTATTTATTAAGGGAATTAGGACAGTTAGTCAAATGACCAGCAACCACCCCTTCCCTGCACCCCCAAAAAAAAAAAAAATATATATATATATATATATATATATATATATATATATATATATATATATATATATATATATATATATATATATATATATATATATATATTGCATGTGTATATTATTTTTAGATATACATGTACACACCAACTGCAAAGGCCTTGGAGAATGGGAATGTTGCCCTAACCAGGGCCTGTCAATCTCAAAAGAACAGCTACCCTAAAATTGTTTATACATACATCTGACCATATGAATCTCAAAATAAGATGACAACAAGGTCATGTGAAGTGTACTAGCACAAAACAAGAGATAATGCAGAATGAAGGGGACATGTAATGTGCTTAAAATAACTCAAGCTAACAAAAGGAGCCATAGACACAAATGACTGCAGTTATCTATAATTATTGGAATCCTTCAGAGCAGATGATGCATACAAGTGAATGTAATCCATCTCCAAAGGGCAAGTGAACAATGCATAAAACAATGTTACAGTCAACTTGATGCCTGCTACAAATTATTCCTGAATGTCAGTAACCTGACAGATGCAGATCCCAAGTCCAGATCTGCCACTCCCTAGTCCAAAGAGGAAAAAGGAGAAAAAAAACAAAACAAAATTATCTGTAACAACTGCCATCTAATAATGGTTTATTTAGGCTAAATCCATTTTGTCCACCACTGTCACAGCGGTCTGTGCTTCTGTTGCTGAAAAACTATATATTGCTAAAGACATTAAAATGGTCACAGGAAACATTTGAGATCACTACAGGCATTCCTAGGGGCAAGATATTTAGGCAAGGGAGACATGCATGTACACATCTCACCACCACCCCCTTGCCTGTGGTATACAAAAATCATTGGGCTAGCAACTTTAATTAGCAGGAAGGTTCACAGATGTAAATTTTGTTGCATCTTTAGGTGTCCTAAAGATTTAGGAGTTCAAGAAGCATAAACTAAACACAAAATGTCAAGAATGATCACATTTTTAAACAAGGATGGCATCACTTGAAACTATGAAATGAACAATATACCTTAAAATCTGATGCCATAGTAAGGTATCTGGAAGCCTCTGCTGACAATGTACTGTGTGTTTAAAGTCTTTCATAACATAGCTAAAGGTACTGCATCCAGATGCAGGAGTGTATTTTTCCAGTAATTAGGAGAGTCATTGATTATAAAAGACCCCTTTCACAATGTACCTTTCCAAACACTTAACACAACTGGAATGACTACTCAAAACTATGCAGGCCTTGTCCCTCTTCACACTGTCATACAAACTTGAGAATTCCGCCTTGTTCAGAGCTCCAGGCAGACTCCATTTCTATCACACCCATTATACATTTGCAAGTCAAGTAGTAATCAAACACCTAGTTAAGGAAACTTGATATCTTCCACAATATAGAACATGGGATAGGTTTGTATCCGAGCAAGTAAGCTATGCAACTGTACCACACCTACAGTCCATTGAGAGTACTATACAAATGTTAACTACTACTTTTGATTTTACTCAAAATCTTAAAAACTTGCTTTGGAATACAGCAAATATTGTTTGCTGTTATGAATTGTCAAAAAATGTGTTGCTATCTTTGTTTTGTAACTTCTCCCTGGATCTCCACTGAGAATGAGCAGCCTCATCAGATAAAATGATCACTAAAAATAGGCATTCAGAAGGAACCAAAAAGGTAAGAAAGTAAAGGTTGATGTGGTACACAATGCAACTAGTATTTGCATGAAGGTATACACGTTGATAACTTCAAGAATGAAGGCAGTGGAGCAGGGAATATGATGGCAGATGGGTCTCTACATTGGTCAGGTTACAGAGGACATAGATAAGGAGACAGCAGGACACTGTTGCAACCTAAAAGGCAAACAGATCTGAAAGGCTGAGTACATGACAAAGTAAACTGGGGCACAGATGATGGACTAGAAAGAATACAGACTCTTCTAGGACAGAAAAGTAATAGTAAGCAGTGAGTGGGGGTGTAAAGGGAGGGGGGGATTCTTACATACGCCAGAACAGACAGGTCTGGAAAATACCACAAAATAATGGTCCTTCACACTGTTATACACCTCATAAAATGACACCAGGTTACTCTCAAAATCCAAGCAAACAGACTGGGATGTGTTAAGAGAGGTTGTGCAGAAAAAGTACACATTTCAAGCTTAGTTTCTTTACAAGGTTGTAATATCTATAGGAGGCAAGCATAAGCATTTAAACATCCTGGATATCCCAATAATTCTTACAATAGAAAGTGGGACACATGGGGGCACAAAGGAGTAAGGGTAATGGGGTCTGAAGTAATGACCATTTTCCACAGGCTCTGAAGCTTAGTGAATTCCTAGCAGAACTCAAGAGCTGTGGCAGATGAAAGAAGCTTCATCATCATCAGCCCCCTTTTTTCCAGTTTTTCTACATGGGGTCAGGGTATTGTGTTAACTGTCGCCAACTCTCTCGATTCAGTGCCACACTCCTGCCTGACTGTCGCAGATGATCTTTCACAATCTATCCGCCTCTTTACTGGACATCCTTGCTTCCTCTTACCTTCTTCCTGTCTGTCCCAAATCTTCATCACCAGATTGTCTTCTGCTTTTCTACACATGTTCCCAAACCATCATAATCTGTTCTCTGATCTAATGTCCTCATTTCTTCATCTCTTCCACAGTCTGCATCCTAACACCTTTCTCAGGCACTTCATTTCCATCACCTCTAGCTTAGACATCTGTTCAACTGTTCTGCCTTTACTGCCTAGGCTTCTGTACCACACAGTAGTACTGATCACACCACTGTCTTGTACACCTTTTATTTTTAGCTTCTTTGGCATTCTTCTGTCATAGACTATACTTGATACTCTACATCAGTAGGCTATAGCCCCTCTGATTCTAGTTTTGACCTCTTCATTCAGACTACCCTTCTCAACTACCCCTCCCAGATACTTGAAGTTGTTTAAGTGTTCCACTATCTTCCCTTCTATCTCTGTTCTCAGCTTCTTCTGATTTCCCCAATTTGCTGCCATTACCACTGTCTTATCTGTGCTTAGTTTCATCACATGTGGCTTCAGATTTGCATTCCATTCTCCTATCCTTTGCTGAAGTTCTAGCTCGGAGTCTGCCTGTACTGCCACATCGTCTGCATACAGCAGTATTGTTGATCCTTCCCCTCCAAAATGTCTGCTAATGTAGTCCATCACCAGTATGAACAGCAGTGGGCTCAGAGCTGAACCCTGATGTACACCCACTCCTACTGGGAACCCCTATGTGAGGCCAAACACTGTTCGTACTTGAATCACTGGGGCCAAGTACATAGCCTGCACTATTTCTACCAATGTTTATTGGACTTCAAAGCACCGCAGTACTACCTAGATCAGCTTTCTTAGGACCTTGTCATATGCTTTCTCCAAGTCTAGGAATGCCAAGTTGGACTCTCCTCATCTCTAGCTTCTTCTTCTTGCTCCACTTAAAGAAATCCCAATCCCTCCGAGCTACATGCTATAGGGACCTAAACCTTGTCACCACAATAAACAGAACATGCTGGAGGGATAGATTCCTGTTGCAGAGACCTCCCATACTCTGAAACAAATGACTTATCTATATCAAACAAAGCTCCTCATTAGCACTCTTCAAGACAAATCTTGATGATTGGATGGAAAATAGGAAATTCACCTTGGGGATCACCTCTGGGGCTTTACTCAACAGAAGTACAGGAAAATAATTTTCTTGGGTGGCTTAAGCCAGGGTACCTTTTTGGCTAGGCTTATATAGGCCCTAGGGCCAATAGCCTAGTACCTACCTATGAACTTATACGTGTCTGTCTCAATGCAAACATCGGGTCAATTGTGGTGCATCCTGATCTGAATCCAAACTGCTCGCCTCCCATCTTATATTCTACTACTCTGCATATCCATTTATCAATCACTCCCTCCAGAACTTTCATGCAATGTGATAGGAGTTTGATCCTTCTGTACTGCCTACAGTTGTGGATGTCCCCTTTGTTCTTGTACACTGGCACGAGTATGCTTATTCTCCAGTCATCTGGGATACACCTCTCTCTCCACACTGCTATTAGTACACTCAGGAGCCATTTCTCCCCTATCGCACCCAGCATCTTTATCATATTTGCTGTGACCTCATCTGAGCCTGCTGCTTTCCCTGACTTTATCTTCCTTAGTGCTGTTCTTAATTCTTCTAGGGTGGGCTCCTCTTCGTCTCTCATTGTAGGCTGTTTTGGGGACAGTAAAGCTTCTGTGGGGTTTTCTTCATTCAGAAGCTGCTGGAAATACTCCTTCCATCTGCTTTTGATAACCTCTGGACTGGTGAGAGGCTGTTGCTGGCATCCCTTATGAGGGGTGTCTGACTATCTTTCTGTCTTTACTTTGCAACATGATATAGTTTCTTTGTGCCACTTACTGAGTCACTTTCCAGAAGTTGGTACAGTGCCTCTAATGCCCTATTCTTTGCTATTGCAACTTTTCTTAGATTCTTGGATGGAAGCTTGTCCATAAGAAATCCTAAATACAAGATTAGCCCCAAGGTCGAAGAGAGGAAAAGGGAGATAGCCTAAATGACTGACTGAAGCATACAGATAGAAGATATCAGTTCAAAGAAGAACTCCAAGAACAGAGCAGGAGGAAATTGTCTTAGGAGTGCACACTGCTTTAAAATCAGAATGAACAAGGGAGTGAGACAGGGAAAACAAGAGGAGTGGGAATTGATGGAGCAAAATTCCAAGTGAGAAAGCACAAACAGGGACTGCAACCTTCAAGCGGCCAGCTAACTAGGGGCACTAGTATGAAATATCTGCAAGCTACAAGGTGAAGAACTAGTGCAAATCCTGGAGCAGTCATGGAAGGGCATTGAATACAAGAGACCCAAGGACATGAGATGAAGTGTAGCACACAGAAGATTCAAGGTAAACCAAGTACAAAAATTACACAGCCAAGATTCAAAAAGAAATTGCTGAATGAGTTAGAGTGATGCAACTCCCCCAAAACAGGGCGAATGCCAAAAAACAGCAACGAGGAAAGAATCGTGAAAAATGAAGTGCATAGTGGGGGATTACATGGTGTGTAAATTTTAGGAGCTGCTATGGAAAGCTGCAGAAAATGTAGATAATGAAGCCTGTGGTGGGTACAAGGAAACTGGACATATAAAACCTAAATGGAACATGTCAACAGAAGGTAGTAGCTTTCAGAAGGGGACTAGTTGTATAGATGCACAGAGTCAGTTTATTTGTAAAACAAAGGAAGATAGTAAATATGTAGGTCCAGATAAGTGTCTGGCATTCTTTAATTAGAGAAAACTTTACTAGACCAGGGAATCAAGATAGTAATGCAAGACCAGAATGCAACTTGCTCAAAACATTTAGGATAATACTGGAAGGAAGACATTAGATTAAAAAAAGGAATGGGATTGGTTGAATGTCTGCAGACAAGTATTATTCTAGGAAACGATATGCATTTTTAAAAATGTGGAAAAAGGATATGGGATAATTGGTGTAGACACAGGTATGAAAATACGGGTTCCCTATTAAAATCGCGAAGGTCAACTTACCCGAATAAGGAAACATTGACACATATATGTCAAAACGTGAAAACACTGATCGTCCTGAAGTGCGAAATCCAAAATGTCGAATCGTCATGGTTGGCCCTTCTGCGGTATAGCTCTATAAGGTAAGTGTGTGATAGTTACGGATCTTAGGGTTAGGGTGCGGGTTAAGGTAAGTGCACAGATAGTAATGTATGTAAGGTTTAGTGTAGGATTAGAAGTAGGGTTTTGTTAAGTGTATGTATGTGGGTTATTTATTTTGCTTGGGCATAGCTCCGTAAGGTAAGTGTGCGATAGTTACGGACCTTAGGGCTAGGGTGCGGGTTAAGGTAAGTGCATAGACAGTAATGTATGTAAGATTTAGTGTAGGGTTAGAAGTAGTGTTTTGGTTTGTGTATGTATGTGGTTTATTTATTTTGTTTGGCTAGGTAGTATGCAGTGCGCGGTGGGGTTGGACAACTATGACGGTTCGAGATTTTGAATTTCGCAGTTTAGGCTGTTTGGTGTATCCACGGTTCGGGTAATATATGTCGATGATTACCCTTATTCACTGTTTAGGAATTTTACAGTTGTAATATAGACCCCGAAAATATGTACAAGAAATTATGGACATAATGCAGTGGATCTTGAACCAGACAATTAGATAATTAGTGGGATAAAATGTTAACCATGATAAATGAGGGGATAGAAAGTAGTGCTAGAGAAATCAGCATAGTGACTAAAAAACAGATGTTAGTAACGGTGGAGATAAGGATCAGAAATTAAACATCTTGTAGCATTTGTCCTATTGGGTATACCACTAGATATAGGAAACCACCACCAGATATCAAAAATTTAATCTCACTTCCAGAATAATATACCTTGGATTCTTCTAGATTTGTTCTGGAAAAGTGTTTTAAAAAGTTATTATAAGGAGATGACTGGCTATGTTAAAAATCTCATCACTGTTACTGCAGTTCCTTGCTACAATTGTCATTTCTGTAATACTATATGAATTGATGTGCACATCCCAACAGTGGTAGAGAGTTAAAAGATTTTTGCAACAGATACATCATACCAGTGTTGGCGACATGCAGAACAAGTACGTCATACCAGTGTTGTCATATGCAGAAAACATGCAGAAAATGTCTGCTTTTATACTGGAAATAAATGTAAATTTATGCTATCGCCATAATATGCTTATGCACTGATCTGTTAGACATGTTCAGAAAAATATTCAGTAATCAAGAGGCAGTTTCTTAAAGGCCTTGAGATATTAATTTAGTAACAAAACTAAGAATTTGTCATCTGTGTGCAGGCAGCCTAATTTGCATAGGCTCTGTTAGAAATGCTACATCTAAAGAAATCCAAATCCATCCACACCACACACTACAGAGACCTCAACCTCATTACCACAATCATCAGAACATGCTGGTTTGACAGGTTCATAACCAGAGACGTTCCATGCTCTGGAATAGACATCCCATACATGTCAAGCAGAGCAGCTCACTGGCCCTCTTCAACAGAGATCTTGATGAGTGAATTGGAAATAGAAAGTTCACCCTAGGGATCACTGCAGTGGCTCTACTTTATAGAGGCACTGGGAACTAATGTCGGCTGGCAGAATGCCAGGGCACTTCTATGGGCTAGGCTTGTAAAGGCTCCAGGGCCATTAGCCTAGTACACACCTATAATTAATATTAAACCAGTTATAATCTAACTTATAAAGTCCCTTCATTTTTGCTTCCATTGCTGTTGTCTGTTGTGTAAGCTACTTACTTCTCACCCATTAATTTCCATATATCCAATAATATGGACTGTCCACCCAGCAAACTAGTACTCCTCAAGTAACTTATTTACTATAAATTTGCCACTTGTTCTTTCCCCAGAGCACCATCTGCTTCATACCCATACCACAAGGTCGTAAACTAATCCTGCTCCATATTCCGTAGATATAATTTGTTTTGCACTTCAGTCAGCTGGTTATAGTACACACTCAAAGCAGTAGTAATCATAGTAAATGCCACAAATACTCAATTTTCTCCAGGTAGTTTTGTTGTGGTATTACACTCACTGTTTACATTAAAGGGACTGGGATATTCAACTTAGTGGTTGTAGGTGGGGGCCTGGCCCAAGATGGGAAATAAAGCAGAAAGTGTAATCATTTTATGGACCAGTGTGTTTAGAAGCCAGTTTTGCTACATTAATTGCCTGTACATCTGTCATTTGCATGCCCATGTGGAGTAGTATGCTGTAGAGACAGGAACCACATCTTCCTTATAAAACCACCTATAAAATTGTACCACTTACTCAATATAGAACAGCTGCTTTGTATTTAGACCAGCACAGACCAGATTGTTTGCATGTTGCAGAGGACTGCCCTTTGATTTTAGTTTTACATAGCACAGTCTAGTCTTCAGGCACAAAAACACCTTTTATCAACCCATTATTAACCCTTGGTGCACTGCATCCCAGTAGCAGATGCAGGTGAAAGACCTGACATCATGTATATGCAGTTTCCAAAGTTCTCCACACCCAGTTGGGTGAATATGGGAATAGAGCATGCAAGAACCGATGTTTACTGACAACCATTTAATCCTTAAACCAGTGCAGTGCACAAGTACACAATGTTTCTGGAAGCAAAACTCACCTACAAGCACTGTGTCTGTCAGACACACACCGGAGTATGCACCCCACACAGACCTACTTATGCTAAGGCACTCAACTGCAATCTTTACACACTCCAAAGACAAACATTCCACTCGTTATCCTCAGCAAACTCAAAAGCAAATAAATACCAAACAATGCACATAACAGCCAGACCCAATGCAGCCCAACTACCAAACACATTTTATTTTCACATTTGTTTACTAAAAAGTCCAACTGGACACCATGTCCAGTTTCGGAGGCCCACATAAGGCAAACCAATACATTATCAGGGCTCATTTGTGCATCATACTGATACAACAATCATTAAGTCTGAGCAAGGTAGTCAGCTGCCTATTAGGGACCAGGATCTGCCAAGCTGCACATACACAAATCATTGCACCTCCAAAACCCATATGATTTGGTCTTACTCCATGTAGATGTAAATGATCTAAAACATTACCTCCCTAGAATATACAGACACATTATGGAGTTTAGATTATGGGTCAGTCTGTTATATGTCTAGCACTGAGCAGCATTCTATATATTCTCCAAGTGTGATGTCACAGTATAAATATTGACCCAATTGGCTTAGTTTAGATCATTCTATCAGGATACTATTGATCAGCATGGGAGGACATGATTAATCCACTTTTCTTTGACAAAGTGGGTCTACACTTGTCCCCATACCTCTCAACCTCATAGAGCAAGAAATCTGGGCAAAGCTATAAATAAAAGTATGATAAAGACCCAAAAATAGGGACAAGTTTTAAATATTGCTTTTACAAACTTATAAAGTTGATAGAACAGATTTAGCATGAATTTTCTTAAGGATATGAAGTCTGAAACTCCAATTGTCATTTTCAAACTTTAGTCTTTAATAGTTTACTACTAATTCCCAGAAAAAGGACCAAAAATGAGGCCAAAATCCTGACATTCTCTGAAAAGATGTACAGTTAAGAGGTATGCCTGTCACATTCTATGCTTTTATATGTTGGCTAAAAAATTTGTCCTCCACCAGTAGACCCTTTATGCAATGCCGAATTGACAAACCTTCAAGCAAAGCAAAATCTACCCAAGCATGTTACTGTTCAATGGCAGGCGTCTAAAGCTCCACTCCTTCCAGGCTCTCCTTACCTTACAAAATGCAGACATCTGCCAAAGACATGGTGTAAAGGCTCAAGAGTACCCCAGCAATGCAAGGGTACAGTGCATTCCAGATATTTAGACCAGAAACAGCAGAGACGGAATAAAACATGAGGTGTCCATCTGCAACAAGCATACCTCTAGGTTGGTTAAAGGAAGACATTGTCATTCAAGTCCAAATTATCAGCACCATACTATATCCTAGAAAGCTATAGTCGCTACAAACCCCATAGCTCATACTTGAGCTCACAAATATGGAAGAATTCTGCACTTCCCCCAGTGTTATGACCTCCCTGGTAAGGTCAGACCACAAAACAGTCTCCTTTGAAATAAAATAAATTTTGTAACCCCTGCAAACCACATAAGTCTGAAAACACTACACAGCAACAACCTTAATTTTAAAAGGTGTCAATTTCAAGCCCTATCAAACAAACAGAGCAGCCTATGCAGAAATAACAGAAGCTCTAGCCAACCAGGTCAATAACTTCAGGAAGTGTAACACGAAAACACACACACTCAAACTGAATAGACAAATAAGAGGACTGGACCAAGTCCAGCTAAGCAGATTCTGAGGTAAAGTTATAACCTCAGCCCAAGGACAACCATATCATCATTAACTATGTTTAAAATAAAGGCACTCAACAGTGCGCCAAACTGTTTTGCAATTTAAGCAATGCTCATGAACTGAGAGATGCAGCAGATCTTTTGGCTGATAAATTTGATTCTAAGCTTACCTGCCCCCCAAGAAATACCACCCATCATAACATCTCTATCAGTTGTGAGCAGGTCTCATATGTTGTTCAAGGTCAACACAGTTTCAATAGGACCTGATAAGTTCAGGCCATTTGAAGCAGCCTAGGATATACCAAACATCACCTTCACACAGCTTTGTACCATGTGAATGGAGATCTGCAGTAGCTATCCCGCTACAAAGGGAAGACCATCAATGTATCCCAGGAACTACAAACCCATTAGTCAGACTATCTTCATATGCAAGCCTTAAGAATCCATGGAAATGAAGCTGACATAGGAAGCCTTCATGCAATGAACCCAACTCAGTTTGTTTTTTTTTTGTTAAATGCAGGTCATGCATACTAAACGTTGGAGGACCGAGAATGCAAGCAAAGCAATGGATGAAGGCAAAGCAATGTATAATGCCTACCCTGACCCAAGTCATCTGCTACATGACTCACTCTGGCATTGTAAGCAAACTCACAGAACTGAGCATAAACCCCTGTGCAACTCACTGGATACCCAGTTGGCTTACAGACAAGATGTAAGAAGTCTGTGGAGGTTGTGCCTCCAGTTCTAAATAAGAGTCACCAGTGGAGTCCCCCACCAGGGATCTGTGCTGGGTTTCTCTTTGGCATCTGTTTTTCAGAAATGTAGCACCTCTCACCAAGTTTATACCTAGCTTGCAATCAGAACCACCCCTATCTCCCAAAAAAAAATCTTACAAGAAGGTCTAATGTAGACATGACTGGTGCCAAAGCTAGGGTTTAAAACTCAATGACAAGAAATGAGTAACAGTACCTTTTGGTAAGGCTGCTACTCAGAATAATTAAGCACCTAGAAGCAGATACAGTAGGGAATTGAGCAGATAGTAACCTATCTTTGACAAACGTGTCAAAAGGTGGCAAGTAACTTGCTGCGTCACTCAGCTTGAGAGCATAGCATCTAGGTCCAGGGAAGCCATCTTGCCTCTGTAGCCAGAAGACAATAAATGCTACATTTGGTATATATCTGACCAGGCACATGCAACAATTGAAACAACCAGAAAGTGTTCTTAAACACAACATCCTATACAGACTGCAGTCTTTAGAGAGAAGTCAGAGAAGTCGATTTATGCCTTGCATACAAGTCATCCTTGGATCCCACTCTGCTGACTTTTTGCTTATCCGCTAAACAGCAGCAGAACTATTAGAGCTAAGGATGTAAACGCTGCTTGACATATTTTAGACAGGTAATTTTCAGAATTCCTCTTCTTTGATACAGGCTTCTTATCCAGGTAATGTACAACCCTTCCCCAACTGTATTAGACACATCCTGCACCAGTGGATAGGAAATGGGTGTCATACCAGACCTATATCTCTGATACACCCCTTAAAATAGCCTCAAAGGCACAACCTTGGCATGATTTGCACTGAGTGACAAGAGCAGATTTTAACAGATAAAGTACAAGACAAGCTAGTCAAAGGGATTTTTTTTAACAATGCATCGAAGAAAGGACTTCTATATCAAGGAAGGTCATATAAATTGCACCTGCATGAGAATCTATATCCAGAAATGCCACTTTTTAGCATAGAGGCAATGCGACTGTGTATGGACATATTGCCTCTCACAATGTGGGGGGGAATCAAGTGGTGTTACAGTTAGATATGGCAGTAAATCTGTGGGGGGGGGGACACAAGTTCAGGCAGTGAAGTCCTACCTGATCAGATTTTATCTCTAGGATAAATATTCAACACTTTTGCTCAACTGTAACAGTTTGTATCAGTAGGATACAAAATCAACTTGTACAATAGAGGCTTGTCTACATGTTCTTATTCACCATGCAGATAAAATTACTACAAAATATCAAACTGAAGTGTATTCATGAGTTTCCTATTCTATATCTTGAAGACTGGATGTGGGAAAAGGGGGATTAAATAGTCTCACTGGTACAACAGTTGTTTCTTGGGCCTGAGTTTTCAAACCATGCATCTTCCCACAAGCTTTTTAGCCAAGTAAATGCAGGTGTAGATTCAACTCCAATTGATATGCACATATAAAAACAGATTACATTTAATAAAACAGAATGCATTGTAAATGGGTAGTATTGAACAAAGTCAGAGCATAACTGTGTGGAAAGTACACAATAAGTTAAATATTGCAAATTGCTTTACACCAACACACACTATACATTTCTAGGAGCACAGGGCCAGTTCCCTCATCCACATACAGCCTCTATACCCAGCATCTAAAAACACTATTAACTGCATGGTCCTCAGATGAGATTGTGGTAAACATATATTATGGGCACAAGTGTTCTTCCCATTGTTTCACAGTAGCCACATTATATAGTAGTCCAGGTTTTCACAAGTGAGCAACTTTCAACAGCCCATGTGTAATCGTTAGCCCATTGACTGTGCACTAAAACTGCCATGATGTACTTAATTTGCTCAATGGCCTACATTCTTTTCCAGCTTACTTTAAATAAGTGATGGTAGCCTGCAAAACTGGGTAAGAATTTAAGCAGATACATCAGTTAAGCTTCCAATGGCAGCCCACTCCTCTTTTACTCAAGTTATTTGCCTTAGTGGTGTGTCGCTCTGACTAGTGCACAGGGTCCTGGGATCAAGACTTGGCAGGGATGTCTTTTAGACCTCAACCTGGTCTGTGACATCAATAGGACTTGTTGGCAGGATAGACTTGTGTCCCAGTGACTCTTCTTTTTTGTGAAGTAGACTCCTTCTCCACATAAGGCTGACTACCTCATTAAACCTTTTGGCATAGGGTTCTGACTTGGAACATGGGCTAAATTCTTGGCTAGGCATATATGGGGCTCAGGGCCAATAGCCTAGTAACTTTCTATGATCCCAAGTCTGCAATTAGAATAACTGTGCTGACTATGTACAGACACAAGATATCAGAAATGTTTTGTGCTCACAAGCATTTTGGCTCACTCACAGTACTCATCACCTAACCTTCCATTGGCTGCCCACATCCAAGATGCATGGCAAGACTTTAGCTGTGGCCACTTGACAGCACCACTTTTTAATAACAGCACCATTTTAAACTAGTCCCAGCTGAGCAGCATCACGGATTGTTGCTATGCGCAGACCACGTGTAGTACAGAAGTAAATCGTAGAGTCCATGTAATTTAACACTGCCAAAACTATAATATTGTCTTAGCAACTATAAACACATAGGCTAACTGAAAGGGTAGTCAGTGCTGAACATAAGATTTTAGTTAAGGAGTGATGGACATAATAGCGGATAGTGTATGTGGGAGAGAGGAGTTTAATACCACTTCTGTAAAAGATTTGAGGCTGGGATTTCTTTAACATGCAGCATTTTTCAAGTCAAAAATGTAATCATACTAGAACAGGTATTCACTAAACTTGGCTTCCATTATGAGGGCTGTGGGGCACGGTTTTCCTCATATCAGTAGACAGTGGCACAGCTGCTTTTTCCTCTGTGGTAGGTAGAAAAGCATGTCCAATCTGGTAGACTTCAGATTTCTAGAGAAATGCAAACTCACCCATGACGTGCATGCTACACGTTCCCCCTCCCCCAGCATACCTCATGCATAGACAACTGTTGATATTACCACTTTTCAGAACTTGCCTAAAATTTAAGGGAGCTAGAAATTGCACGGGTTAAAAAATGCACGTTCTGAAGCCATTCTTCCTGGAAGGAAATCTAGATTCCATAGTCCTGCTATATTTAACTGTATTACCTTAAAGGTGCCAGGAACGGTTAGAACGGATAGAAAAATGCAAGGCAAAAACAGTGAAATTCTGTACAGAAGGTATGTGCCAGGGTTCTATCAAGAAAGCCCACTTCCTTTCAATGACAAGGACTTGAGAACTTTAGCATTATCTTGTAGCATGGTATCCAGCTTATAGGTCATATGTCCTTTGTTATTCTAGGCCAATGGGCCTGACCCTTTCCTCAGCAACCCAACTTTTATGGTACAGTAGTCCTGCTGCAATATATGCCAGAGGAGTTCACATATTTAGGACAGTTGTGCAGTGCAGGCAACACCTTTCCCAACCAAAGCATTGTGTGGGTGTGTACTAGTCTTTACGGGGAGGGGGGGGGATTGGGGGACAATTGTGTGAAACTGGTAGTTACAAGGCTACTTCATCCCAACTAGGAAGCAGGAAAGACTTTACTATGGCAGTGGTCCTGGTCATTTTCACATTCTAATCTTACATTCAGCTCACTGTTCTTTTGACACGCTACAGCATCAAAATTAGTGTGGGATGACAGAGTGAAAGTTGCAGTTTGGAATGCTCATGTGTAACTCAGCATTCACTGGTGATTCACTGGATTCACAACATTCCCATCATTACTCCAGAACCTGCATCCATGAAGTAGATTAACAGGAATGTGGTGTCCCACAGACCACCTTTACTATGATGTTATGAAGCATATACCATGGTCTTTAGGCTAAAGCATCCAATTTCCCTCCTCATATTAAGCCTTGTGATTAGAGTCATCATTTAGATTAGCTAGCCACATTATAAAGTTGTTAGCATTCACATGAGTATGAGACACTGCCAAAGTATGGTCCCGATTCAGTGTAGTGTCAATGGTACTTACATATTTCAGCAGTCATTAATCCCATCTTACTGTATGCAAGATAAGAACCAGGATGAACAGTGACTTTAGTGTTATAGTGACTGCCTTACTGTGCAGTTGCTAGTGCTGTGCCTTCTTACAATACTTTTTATTCTACCTTGTAATGGTGATTAGGGATATAGTGGACCACTCGTACACCGAGTTACCTCAAGCATTTACTGTCTTTTGAAAGGCACCCAAACATCCTAGCAAAACCACCATTAGATCAATTTTACACAAACATGAACTGCAGGTTTTCTAGAACACCAGTTAACAGTAAAGTGGTAGAATGGCATGTGAAAGTAGTTACACAGCATTAGTGATTGTGCTACACATACACATTGCATACATGTATGCTGAATCTGTGTCAGTTTTATTGAAGTGCAGCCATGCAAACGTAGATAGGCAAGCACATTAGTACATTATAAATTGCAATTTACTGGCACACAGATGCAGCTCACAACCATATTAAAGATTTTCCATTGATAACTGCTCTACTGAAACTGTACTGTTGGATGTAAAAGTTAAAGGTAGGTGATATCTTCATAAAGACTGATTACACTTCAGGTCCACTGAATACAAGTGTGATGTAACTGAGTAGTTGTCAATGTTACTATACATTTGATCCAAGAGAAATTAGAGGACCACCATTGCCAACAAATACACATCTACAAACTTAACTGAGAGCATTGTCTGACCACTAATTAGTGGTTATACGCCTTTGTTGCAATGAAATTAATTATACCAAATTCTTAAGATGGTGAGCACACTTAATTTAAAGGTATTGATTTTTATGATAAAGATTTCAATGTTCTTCAAAACCGTCTACTATCCCACACCATAAACAGCACACCAACTGTTCAAAGGTACCAAGAAAATTGGCTAACTTTATTAGATGACAGTTGCCAAACTCAGAAATACAAAGTCAGTCATGAAGGCCTGTAAATATTTCAATGCAAGTGTGGTGTTTTGAATGTGGTATACCAACATTTTTTCACTTTTGTAGGCAATACATTTTGTTATGCAGTGGTGTGCCACTATAATAAACTATATCCTCATCTGAAGATAGTTATAAGGTGGCAAATCACTGAGAAAGGAACTTCCACTGGTTCAATTCCATTGCGGAAGTCATTGCTATTCTTGTGCTTTTAGCCAGCTTATGGAAGGATCCATTTATCCAAGTCATAATTTCAAGCTTTGCCTGTACTAGCAAAGCTTCAGTGACTTTCTTCAGGCTAGGCAAAAAATTATGGCTGCTATATCATTCATAGAAGACTTCACACAAAGAAAGCCCTTGAGAAAGTGACTCAACTAAAACATTCTTGAAAAGTAATTATATACAGCCAACATGCAGCTACCAGTCACCAGGTTAAGGAAAGATATATGAAGGATTAGCATATATCACATGTATGTGTGTTGCTGACATGAAAACATGCAAGTCTAGCCATTTCTGCTTTCAACACTTAGACAATGAAAATACCCACATGATGCAGGATTTAACAGTGGTATTAAGTTCACAGCATGATTTTTTAGTCACTGGTCTTCAGTAAAGCTAGGACTTGCATGTGCTATCTTTCCCCAGGACCTGTATGTTGTTACCTGTAAGGAAAGAGGATCATGACAGTTTAGTTAACTAAAATGAAAAAGTTTAACGGAAATGTTCCATCTAAGCTATATAGTAAACATCTACTTCATTTTAACTGATTAAGCAAGCTATGGAATTCTGAAACAAAGACCCACCTTTCATGCAGGTTAGACAGGTACATTAATAGCATGCTCCCCATGTTCACTTGGATAAGATACCAAAGTATTAATTCAATGCAGCACTGTTAGTAAGTGAACACATATACATTATGAATTATGGCACAGGTATTCAGCACTGTGCAGTGTGTAGTGCTTAGTGACTTACACAAACTTTGTATGAAGCTTGTTTGATGCAAAAACCCATGCAAGTATTGAGCAAAACAGAACTAGGATTGTTTTACGACACTCAGCACCTTCCACTTGTGCCGGTCATACCTACATTACATGTAGTGGAATTCTACGGTAAACACAGAACTGTGCTGGGGAAGTAGTGAAAATACCAAGCAGCATTCTGCTACCAAATAACCTGCAAAAGCAAGTTCACATAATTATAAAAACCTTAAAAGTAGTTATCAAATTTGCCACAGCTATGAATTTTTCTTTAATGGAATCATTGGAGACATTTTTGGAAAAAAAGGTGTTTATGGATGCTAGATGTTCTGAATAGATCTTTACCTGCAATTTAACCTCCACATGACTAGTTGGCTACACGGAACACAATTTGATGCATTTCACATGCCTGCAATGATGTGGATGTTATAACAGGAACACACACCAAGGAAATGAAGTTACTGTACATCACCAAGATTCATGAAACTGCCAAACGGCATACACTGTTCATAACAACTGACCTGATCTAGGTTAAGCTATCTAGTAGTGTGGTTTTGTACATTTTTATGGTAAAAGTGGTCATTTTGACACTGCAACCAATTACATTGTGACAGTTGCATGTATCAAATTTGTTAAATGGAGCAAGCGCATTTACCAACCAAGTTTTATAAAAGTGAAAGTCAGGCTTGCAGACACTTCCAGGAATTGGAAACCAAACAATTTAATCACGCCATAATGCTTTCCAAAATTAGAATCAATTATTTCTGTAATCAGCCTTTCACAGTAATCTGCAAAATATTTAATAGTTAAATGAATGTCAGTGTCCCAGTATGTACACATCTTCTGTATGTTAGTGCAAAATCCTCATTTACATTACACCAATTTCATGCAATGCTGATTTGAGCAGGGCTTCACTTGGCTCCTGGTATTCTAGAACTATAATGGGTTGAGCAGTTCCAACTCAAAATTTGAATGTTTCACTTATAAAACAATTGAGTCATTTCATCTACAGCAACAAAGTCTGCAGGCGTTAGTGACCTTATTTCTATACAATCTGACCCGGATGTGCACAGCATCTATATATTGAGGTGTTGCACACCAGTACACAGCATCACTCACCAGGTTAAACCAAATGTTTGACTCCACAGATTGGCAGGCCCTTTGTCTAAGTGTGCTTCTTGAAATCCAGGTGGAATTTTTAAGTCCAACGGATACAAAGCTTTAAATACTTCAGCCATCTACCACTTGCCAGCTATATATTTACAGCATGGCTAATTACTTGTCTGGTGAGTCTAGCTGTTGAATGATATTTCAACAGCAGTTCTGTGGTATTTAGGTAACAGGTACTGCCACATGCAAGGCAAAAGAAAGCTGTTCAAATGATGAACTAAAGAAGCCTAACGTTACATGGATTCAATAAAACTAGAGTGAAAAAAAATCCTGTGAAAAACTGATATGGCCTCCACTCTAATTCAAATTGTGTCCTGCGACAGCTAGTCATTACTCACATAGTTAACTAGAGAGTACAAATTGCATGTTTAGCATGGACATCCTTATTAGCACTAGTAACTGATACAAGTACAACAGTTACCCCGAATACAGAAACAATGGGATAAGGTTATTAGGAATATTATCAGTAAAAACACAGTTACAGTTACAACTTGTGTGGGAAACCATTCAGAAATGCACATCTGCAACACTAATGCAGGACTTGCCTCGCATCTTCACCCATTTTGTATCTGTATTGTCTCTTCCAGGAATGGTGCTTGAAGTGCGTCAACTAAAATAAACACAGTTTTTACTTTGTATAATGTTATGGGCTCCTTTGATGCCACAATTCTTAGCGCATATGCTGTTTGGCAACCTAGTATGTGCTTAAATAGTGGTACTTGGGTTACAAGAGATATCACAACTGAAAATGTCATACTCTGTTAGAAAAAGATAATTCACCAATGAGAGGTAAGGAGTGCATTCATTTCAGAGCGCTGTAAACCTGTCAGCCATGTAAACAAACCGTACGAGAAGAAAGCAAGAAATTATGGAAAGTATGAGTTACAAAGCAATCGCACTCCTATCACTGCTGGCCTGCTAATCACCCTTGTTATCTGCTGCATACAAGTCTGAGTCTTACTAAATGCAAGACCAAGTTTGTCAAGACGCATTACGATCTTGCAAGACAAACATGTTATTACAGAAACTTACCAGTGGCAACTCTTCAACCATTAACACGCCCACATCATGCAGGCCACTGAACTTTGTAGTGCTGCATTAGTGCCCTATGCAATTGTCAGCCAGCAACATCTAAATGCAACAAGTAGAGCCAACAGTTTTATGCCTAGTAAGTTTTTGCCTATGAGCATACTGCAATGATTTTCCATCAATGATCTGGGAAATGCTGAATAAGTTCTATTTTATCCTAAGAGATGCTGAGATTTGTTCTCCCGAGAATTATGTACTGATATTGTATGACTTACAAAAAGATAAATGCAGACAAGGATGCTAAAACTCTCTATTTGTGCCTAGAATGTTGATCCCTTCTTTCAACTTAGGCAAGCCAAAACATATTGTACTATACATTCCCATGTATATGTTTATGCTCCAGAGTAAATGCAAGTGTTCTTCACATGCTGTATGCTTGTCCATGTTTTCTACTACAGCTTTGTACACATTTAATCCAGTGTTGACTGTTGTGTACATCATTGAACTTGTTTTGTCACTGTTTATGTACAACCTTTGAGCCCTGGTCTTTGCTGGAATTGGTCTACTCACCTTGTCAGCAAATTAAAAACATCGAAAAAGCACAGTTTATCTTGTGATGAAGTGTTAGGAATAAGTTTTGTCAAAGGAGAAATACTAACCCTCCATGGCATATTTAAATTAACATGCAAGGATGCAAAATGCCAAATTTAACAAGTTTGTCAGTTATCCAACAATGACTCAAATGCTCATGCTTCTTATGCATGTGAATTTAGAAGTGAAACTGCACATTGTCCTAGTGGAACAGGCAAACATTC
The DNA here is from genome assembly GCF_019279795.1 of Protopterus annectens. NCBI lineage: Eukaryota > Metazoa > Chordata > Ceratodontiformes > Protopteridae > Protopterus > Protopterus annectens. The sequence goes on from NC_056751.1 coordinate 442,613,033, forward strand.
ACATCATTTGCTTTAAATGTGTTGTGTGCACCTATTATACAGACAACTCTGTATCAGTATCTCTATGAAGACTTTGCCTGGAACATTTAGCTACATTAAATTGGTAAACAATATAGTATGACATCTGGCAGCATATGGTTGGGTAGACCAAACTAAATTCTTATTCCACAATCTCGGTCCATAGACATAGTATGCCTCATTCTGTCCATCAGGATCATCCCTCAGGTCATCTCACTTTTACATCGGTACTGAAGGAAGCCTGGTGCTGTTGTGCATACCACATTACTGATTCTGCCCATTCTAATTATATGTATTACCGTCAAAGGACTTCACTTTGGGACAGCATTTTAAAGTAAATATCAATGACACTTATTTTTACTTAAATCTGTACTTGAACTGACTTTATCATTGAATTCAGCATGAAAATAATGCAACGTTGAAGTACTCTACAATTGAAAATAACGCAACGTTGAAGAACTCTGCACAGACATGGCTAACCCGAAAGAACTCATTTTCTTTACCTAAAATCTGCACAGCACTCATTGACACTAGGACATAGAACTGTATACCAGAGATATAGGAGTGATCTGTACCAATAGAGCCCATCAAGAATAGCAGACACTGTAGTCAATGTCCCATAAAAATCAGCATCTGACATATCATTCTCATCATACCTGTGATTATGCAGATTAAAAATGCAGTTTTACTGAATCCTGTACTCTGAAAACTGGAAAGCACTTTTAAATGTTTTCAGAGCAAATTTAAATTATGTTATTGTGGATACAAAATGTGCTATTGGAATCCAATTTCGGTTGCACACACAGTTCAGACCAAATTACTACAAATCAGAATTTATACCAGTTTTCTTGAATGCTGTTAATTACTAGAGATTTTTCAATGCCACTTCAGGTACACACAACTGCATATGAACTACAATTTCTGGTACTATGTGAGGCCTAGTATTATGTACACTTGCCAAAATAGCTGGTAGTGTTACTGGAACTACAACTAAACTGAACAGTCATCCTGGAAAAACAAGCAGTCTGAGTACATACATGAAAAGATCTACAGATTGTAGAGCCAGGTTCTCATTTACTTAAATAGCACAGACATATTAGGCAGTTTTAAACACACACACCTGCCTTAAATGAATGCCTCAAAAAGGTTTATTGCTGTCAGAATTCACATGACACTAGTTTGCCAGATTTCAACTTCCCCCATGAAACAGTTGGAAATTTACATCAGTCCACTCCATGACATTTACAGACAAGGGGGGTCTGGAACAAAGATTGCGGGGGGGGGGGGGGTGGCGACAAGCAATTCTAATAATCCTTCCAAAATTCTTGCTCATTGCAAGGAGAAATGTGAAGTACAAGTCATCCAGCAGATATTGCATATTGCCTCGAAAGGCAGTATTCGTGAGTTAGTTTTAAATCTTTGATCACATCCCATTTGCAGCTTGATCCCACTATTACATTGGACACTATCCAACCTTCCATATGTTGGGCTACTTCTAGAATTCAGCATGATCATTTCATGTTTCCGATTCATAAGGCAAGAGGGGAGTACAGTAATACGATGAGTGATCACTTTGTCTATGTCAGGGTGACTACAAGAAAATGGCATCCAAATCATACCTGTACAGAATGTGGAAGTTGAAGTTTATAGGCTTGCTTGTCTTGAATGGATTCCTGCCTTTTTGCATCTCTTGCCAGTTACACACATGAACTCATTTTAGAAATTGTGATGTTAAAGGCTATTTTGGGATTGCAAACCCCCATCTCCAGGCTAGACAAGGCATTCATGAATCCTAGTTCCTACATCAGCATGACAAAGCAGAGCATTTATATTGTCCACTGGATTACAAATTGCTCTGTTCAGGTAAATGTAGGCTGGGTGCTTGAGGACAGCCAATTTGATCAGGTTTTACATAGTCTGAAAATATGGCCCAATTACAAAGAGAATGTCTTAAGAATCAAAACTGTCGTCCTACCCCTGTATTCTCAATTCAGATTAAATGTTCCCTTTGCCATGTGGAAATCAAAAACTTCCTCATCTGGAAATGTCCCAAAAGGGCCACATAACAAGTCTTAAATCCTTGAATTAACCCAAAAGACTAGCATGACTGAGGGCTCTGAGGCAACTAGTGTCTAGCCTTGTGCCAAAAACTAATCCTATTGGCTCCAGTTCTTGGCAGAAACCAGTGACTTTAAACACTATCTGGATACCTAAACCTATACCAAACATAGGACTAGATTCCCAAGAGTGTATTCTCAACCTATAGATATAGCTTACCGATATATATGAAGCTTATACATTTTATCTTTAAAGGTAGCCAAAGCACTAGCTGGTCTGATTGAATGGGCAGACATTTATACCACAAATCATGCAAGACTAAAGTTTGATTTGGAGGCAAGCAGCACAGTGACTGACAAGGGTGGGAAGACCTTTTGGATGTATCTGCTCGAGGGTGTTTTGTGTGAATGTTACGGTCCCCACAATCACTCGCTTAGTATTATTCTTAGGCCTTCATTCATTCAGCTCAATTCCAGTTTTAGAAATGACATTTTTTGTTTTGGTGCCCCTGTAGGACTGAAGCAGGCCTATAAGTTATAGATAAGCAAACTAAGTGAGCAGGTTTAGGAGTCTTTGGTCCCACTGATTAAGAAATCAGCAGTTAAGTTCAACCACCACATCAAGGTAACTCCTGTAGAAGGGTAAATGACAGAACCCATTAAAAGTTAAATGCATTATCTTTTATTTGCCAGAAAGACTTTTTACAAACTTAAGTTTTATACTTTTCAGCACATTTTACTAAAACACAGCACAGTAAAACTCAAGATCCAGTAATATTTCATTCAAAAAAGTGTTTACATGGTAAATACATTTCTAACATGCAGAACAGGATTGGTTTAGTAGATGTACAGAAACTAAATCAATTCTTGGATCTTTCATTTACAAAATCTTATTTACAACCAAGTACAAGGAAACTAAAGAATGGATTACAACTGCAATTTTTCAGTAATTTACAATGGTCACATTTATAAAAGTGTACACTACAAAATTCCTGGATATTTACACATGTTTCTATTCATTTGAGATGTATACAGCTTTCTCCAGACATTTTAAGAGATACAGCACAAAAGTGACAGAACTGGGTACTGAAATAGGCAGCCTGCAACATTATTCCTCCATGAACTGAAAAGCTACTGTACACGGTCCTAGGTTTGAAACCAATTTTAATCTCTGCATTTCACATCATTTACTGCTTAAGCTAAACCACCTTTCAGCTTTGACATTACCTCTCATTAGCAGTGGCCATCTCTCCACTTGACTCCTATAGGGCAGCTACAGTACTACCATAGCCTGCCATGGATTGCATCATTAAGCACCCTAACCTAGTCTGAAATTAGACCAGAGGTAGAATAAGTTCCAACCATCCATCTTTATTACTGGTGTAAGTCTTAAGCTCTCATTTACTTCAAAAGCACTTGGGGATCAAAAACTACCACAAGATAATTTTATCATATATTGAAATCCAAGATACTTTGGAATCAGTTACGGGAGTGACTACACACTGGAAAACACTTCCATGCTGATTCTCATTTTGATTGCAAGCTGCTAAGCTTGTTTATTCAAAACTTTTCAGTATACAAGAGTTTCTCCAATATGCATCAATGCAAGACATATTTCAGCCACCTATAAAAGCACAAGGATTGTTACATTGGAGGGATCTTGTCAGTTTTGACTGAAAAAACATCTGTGCTTAGATTGCATGCTACTTGGCTTAATTCTAACTGTGTGTGCAATGTGTTTTTCCATTGAAAATTATGTATAAAGATGGATTCTTGGTATCAAACATTTGATTCAGTATGCTAGAAAAGCATGCCAATATTTTTATAATGTGCATCTACTAAGCCAACGTTACTAACAGTTCCTCAGTCTAGAAAAAGTTTTGACTTTCTTTTACATTACAAAAAAAGAAATCAGAAAGCTTTACTTGCATATTAGGCAAATGAGAGAATTGTTTATCTGCATAAAAGGCTTGTGCTGTGAACAGAAGTATACAATTGGCACGTAGATAAAATTAGACTAGACATTTGGAATGCAATTACTCCATGCTCACTAATTGTACCATACCTGCTTTACAGAAAACCAACATACAGAACAGCAAGTCCGTGCTGGGCCTGTGATTCCAGGGCACTTTGTGCAATGAGAAAGCAAACTAAAATTAGCCTTTTATCCTTTTGGTCTTAACTCATACCAAGTATATATATATATATATATATATATATATATATATATATATATATATATATATATATATATATACAATGCAAGTACTATGCAAGTCTTTTGGTTTCATTCCAGGGACCCACTTGACCTTTGAGTTTCGATCCTCGGGTCTTGCTGCTATTTGCTAGTGAGAATCTTGGTAGGACAAGACCACAAATACACAGAAAAATCTTACCACATAAGCAAACATATCCATCACTATACAACTGTTCCATTATTAGAACCAAGTTACACAAGGCTTCCTTGTTATCAGCATGATCAAGATGTCACTAGTTTCTCCAACCATTATGTCAAGCGCTACAGTAAAATTAAAAATCACAGTCAATCATTGAAATATTGTTCAAGTCTGATGACTGAAATTGTAAAATTCCAACAGTAGATAAATTAACTTAGAGGCTTACAGTTCCGAGGGCAATCTGTTAGAGTTTAGAAAGCAAGATGCCAAAAAGTAAAGGCTACACAGAAAGGATGCAACTGTAGTTTTGATGAGTCCCATTTAGATCGAAAGTACACTCCACCGAATTACAAATTAACAAGACCACATGTCTGAAAGACCAGTTATCTGATAGATAACTCTCTCAGTGAACGTTCGAGATAGTGAAGAGTTAGAGTGAAAGTTTCCAGTATTAAGCGTCTGTGCACCTTATGGTACACCATACTGTTTTTACATTTGTACAGTGTCCGTAGTTTTAAACGGAGATCACAGTATCGTGCCGATTTGGAAATGTACCTTTCTATCACTGTAGTGATATCTTGGAGTTAATATGTACAAGTAGGGGGTGGAGGAGGCTTGATCCTCTGTAAAAATGTTTGAGACTATGTTGTTTTTTTTTTTATGTTTGCTTTTGTCTGTTTCAGCATTGCGTGTTTCAGGATAGTCCTTTTTCAAATAACTGGTCTTTCAGACATGTGGTCTCTTTTATTTGTAATTTGGTGGAGTGTGCTTTCGGTGATCTAAATGGGACCCAGTCTTGATACAGCTTTTTGCTTAACAGAAAAAACTCAAAGCTATCCACTCGACTTAAGTATTAATCTGGTCAACTTTCAAGGCGGCACAAAATCAAAGTTAATCTCAGCTAAAAAGAGGAATCCAAAGCAGGCTGGCAATTACCTTCCAGACTTAGTTTACCTCATTTGTTATAACAGTTGCCTTACTTCATATCCTTGCACTTTTAGACAGCAAAAACAAACAATCCAGTTTGTAACTTCAATGCTACAACCAAAACTCATAGAAAAAAATTGCACTATAGGGATACTAAATACCATACCAAGGCTTTATGAAAAAATTGAACAAAGCAAAGACTAATGCAACTCCATATTTCTGCAGCTGCACAGACTGTGGTATTAATAATGTTACTTATCTTTTTGAAGGCTCTTCAGCTCCAAGATTCTTTAAGCCTGTAGAAAACACAATTCAAGCACCCAACTTTACCAAAGCAATTTCTTTCTCCAACACATAGTAAAATGCTTTCCTACCTTTTTGGTGATCTTCAGTCCTGGGGTCATGGTTCTCCCAATGGTGATGTGGAATTCTTCTTGCTTGAGCCTCAAAGACATCAGCACTCATTTACAGGGTAATCAAGATGTATAGTACACAATAGTTTAAAGGTGGTCATCACTAGAAGCCTTTTATTGTAAAGTAATCCCTGTAAAGCCCAATATCAAGTCTGATCGTAAATAGATCATCCAAGACTTGGAATGCAAATCATTCACAGCAATTTGTCAGCCTCAGCATTGTTATGCTCAGAAATGCATATTCAGAGAGGGTACGCTTGACGGATACTAAGCTAGAGTACAGAAGCTGAATCTTCAGGCATCAGTGTTAATCTTACAGCTCAAAATGTCAATAGTTATGAGATACTAACTCATGAATCGTATACCTCAGCAACTGTGCTTAGAGAGGTGATAGCTCTCAACAAGCCAGGTACTATCTATTCATGAGACAAATACACAAATGGCATAATTCCTAGAAAGAAGGACATACTCTATGCTGTGCCACGACAAACACTATGCTGCTGTGCCACGACAAACACTCTATGCTAGTGAGGGTTGTATAGTGATGGTTCAATAGTGTTGCAGTATTTTCTTTACCTTTTGATGTCTTCAACCCCAGGATCCTTTAACTTGCTTGCAGGCCATCATCTCAATCTGTTGAGAACACAGCAGGGGGGAGATGAAAAAATGTATTCAGTCCATTTGGACAAGCAGGTAGTGCTAATATGGTTAAAATGCAAGACACAACATTCAATGAGAATAAAATCATACCAGGCTGGCAATGTTAGTTGGGCTCTATCAAAAATTAAACCTTACGCTGTCTGACTACCCATTTCATACACATTTTCACAAAATTTTACTAGCTGGCATCCAACCATACAGCAGAAGGCCAACACCTATGCAATACTCAAGAGCTGCATTTCCATTACTGAAGGACTTTGGATGGAAAAGCAAGTTATAGCTGAAAATGTTCTGACAAGGAGCTTGTGAATAATCCTGAAAAACACTAAGAACTTAATCGCAACATTACTGTTCTGTTGCATTTGGACAGATGTAAACAAATTAATCTGAAAAAAGTCAAAACACCCAAACCTCTCTTTGCAATAGGCATGAGAACAACTGCATTTGCAGTATTTTGCTGCAACAGATGCACATAAAACCCTATGAAAGCCTATGTGCAATGCATAAAAATCAATAAGTGTACTCCAATATCACAGTAAATACTTACAAAGATACAATCAAAGGAGGCACCTTAACTCTGGTGAAGAAACATCCAACCTATATACTCCATCAAAAACATGCAAAAACTCCAGCATTTTGAATTTAAATCCCTTACTTTTCTTGGCAGGCATGTGTATGCAGATTTAGTTCCATTTTGTAAGTGTTCACACAAAACTATGAAATAAACGTATCACTACCTGGAGGGCTAACTTGTATATTAACAGCACTCAACTGTGGGACTGCTCCTTTCTAGAAATATATTGAACCACCAAGTTAGTAGCCCATCTGCATTTCTATTTATCGTGGTATGTTTTCCTGTAATAAAACAAAAACTTATTGTAATGCACCTATTGGCCATCACAGTCACCATGCTTGTTAACCAAGCAGATTGGCCTTATTCAATGGCCCCAGCACTTGCAAGTTCACACTAGAGATGACAACGAAGCTGCTAATTTATAACCTAGTACATGTTGAAAGATTTAGCATATGCTATCAACATATGTCTACATGCATAAGATGACAGAGATAGCCAGTGAGCACTCACATGCATGAAGTTAAAGTAGCAGACATATTGAATTGTACGCGTAGCTTGTAAATGCAGGTTGTACTGCTCATCCAGATGGTCTTAGATGTTTGCTCAGATATATTATTTATTTACTTTTATTTATATTTGTTGACCGGGAGTGTCCCACTGGACGTAGGTCCATTTTCTTCGGAGGCCCAGGGAGAAAAGCTCCACAGTTAAAATAAACAGACAGTAGTTACATTGGATTACATAGCAATTAACAATTTACATCGCAATTACTTACAACACATTTACAGATGAAGAACATAGTACATCAGTAGACAACTAGAATCTTTATCTGTGAAGTACATAACAAACATTAACAAATATTATAAGAAGAAGTTCCTGCTGTATAATAAGTACTGGCTTATGAGCATCTGAGCTTGCTATAATCAGGGTAGTTAGTGGAGTGTAAAGAAAGGTAGTGGTTGGATGGGGTGGATGATATTAGAGTGGGAGTTGCAAGGGCATAGCCAGCATGTTTTTAGTTGCACTTTTAGTAAAGTTTTGAAGTGGGTGCATGATTGTATGGAGGTAATTGTGGGTGGGAGGGAGTTCCATAATTTGGCTATGGTGCAAGAGAATAGTGCTTCACCAGTAGAGTTAGTGGCTTTAGTGATCTGCAAGTGATTTTTGTTGCTGGATCTTAGTGGTCTGGTAGTGCGATAGGGAAAGAGTAGATTCTGGAGGGATGGGACATTTAGTGGATGGTTTACTAGTTTGTGGGCAAGTGAGAGTTGATGCCATTGAAGGAGGTGAGGGAGTTTAAGCCAGCCCAGTTCAGCAAGTGAGAGACAGTGGTGACTATGGTAGGATGCCCCTGTGGCAAATTTGGCGATTTTGTTGTAGCAGGTCTCTAGCTTGTTGAGATAAGGTGTGAATTTGCTATTGAAATCTTTGCTGCTTTGGTGAGAAGTTGCTTATTTCTGTATAGCACTCCTAGTTTTGTGGACTTTTTTTATGGTCATGGATATGTGAATGTCAAATTTTAGTTTATTGTCTATTTCCACTCCTAGCAACTTGGTGTGTTCAGTTGGGTATATAGTGGTGTTGTCTTTTGCTGTGATGTTAAAGTGAGAGTTGTTTTGAGTATGTTTGGTGGGTTGGAAGATGAGTAGTTTAGTTTTGTTTGGGTTGAGTACTAATTGGGCATCGGATAACCAAGTTTCAACAGAGGAAAAGGCTTCCTGTGTGACTTTTTGCAGTTTGGGTAGGGACTGGGCTGAGCAGATGATGGTTGAGTCATCTGCGTATTGTATGAGTGTGCCATGTTTGGTGGCAGAGGCTAGATTATTGGTGAAAACAGAGAAGAGTAGGGGTCCAAGGATGGATCCTTGGGGAACCCCTATGGAGACAGGTAGTTGGGGAGATATGTCATTCTGCCATACAGCGGATTGTTGGCGGTCAGACAGGTAACTCTGAAACCAGTTGGTGACTGATTGTGAGAAGGATAGGTTATTGAGGACAGAGATAATTTGTTTGTGTGGGACCATATCAAATGCTTTAGATAGGTCTAGGAAAGTAGCAGAGCAGAGACAGCCATTGTTTTTATGCTGAAGGATAGTGTTAGTAAAGGAGAGTAAGGCAGTGGTGGTGCTATGGTTTGGTCGGAAACCATACTGAGTATTGGAAAGGAGGTTGTTAGTAAGGAGGTAGTCTGAGACCTGAGAGTGTATGATTCTCTCTAGTATTTTGGAGAGTGGAGAGAGAATAGCTATGGGGCAGTAATTGGTTAGTTCTGTGGAGGGTCCACCTTTGTGGAGGAGAATTATATGTGATACTTTCCACAGTGTGGGAATGTAACTTTCTGACAGAGATCGGTTAATCAAGATGGATAATGGGTAGGCTAGAGCATCAGCTGCGATTTATAGGTATTCACTTGGGAGGTTGTCTGCTGCTAATCTGGTGGGCTTAAGTTTAGTTAAGAGTTTTTTTATGATGGAGGTAGGTACAGGAGAAAAAGAGAAGGCAGTGGGGAGATTACTAGTTGAAGGTGTGGGTTGGAGGGGAGGGAGGTTGTGTTGTTTAGCTAGTGATAGCATGGTTTGTGTGAAGTGTGTGTTGAATGAGGTAGCAATATTTTCTGAGGAGTGAGGGATGTTGGGAGGAGGGGTATAGACTTTACCTGGGTGGAGGATGGAGTTTATGGAGGACCAGAATTGTTTGGAGCTGTGTTGTGAGGAGCCTAGGGCAGACTGGTAGTATTGGAATTTGTCCTGTTTTATTAGCTTTTTAACTCTATTGCATAGTTCTAGGAATTTCTGTCTAGTTGAGGGGGTTTTGGTTTTGCACCAGTGCTCCCAGGCTTTATCCCTGTTTTTCATTTCTGACTTAGTAGTTTTCTGTAGCCATGGGGAGGGTTGTGCTTTGATTCTGGAAAGTCTTATGGGGGCATGATAATTAAGGATGCTCAGGAAGGAAGTATTAAAAAATTCAACTGCGTCATCAAGACTGAGGTACTTTAGAGTATATATGTATAATGGAGCTACAGTGAAAAGCAGCAGTCTTGATTTTACACAAAGTCTTTATTGCTATATCTTCAGTAGGGGATCCATCATCAGTCTTGCAGCAGCCAGCTGTATTAGGATATTTCTTTTCATGAACCTTTGTTTTACTCTGTGTGTTAAGCAACTGCATTGCAATGGTTTTAAGGTGCCTTTCCATCTTTAAGGATAATTCCCCACTATGTTTGAAGCTTATCTGGTACAGTTTTGCAAAAAGTGTAGCCTCACTGATATTTGGATCACCATCTGTTGAAGGGTGAACCTGTGTATCAGATGGACAGTGATGTTGCTCCAGCTGTGAGAAGTCACACTACTGGCTGCCAGCCTACTTTAACAGTTCTGCAGTAATGTTCATGTCTATGGAGAGATGGTACACTGTTCAGTAGACTGCAAGACTGTTCCAGGGAAAAACAATGAAAAATTCTAACCAAGCTTGGCTGAACTAAGATGGTAAATCTTAATTCGTTACCAAGTATTTACAGTTTTTTTCTACTATTGTTATCTCTTGGGGGCATTTCAGAGCCATTTTAAATTATATTTCTGTTTAAGAAAGGTTTCTGTGAAGTCTTTGCAAATTGGGCTTTGGTTGACAGCCTACTCATTTGGCTCAGTGTTGTGGAAGCTACAAGCACCTACTTGACATCATGTTCATACAATTCATTATGTAGACAACTGGTAATCATCCCCCACTTCAAATGGGGCCAACTCAAGCAAATACACACCATCCCATTAACACTCCAAGCTAACTGATCCTTTAGGGGGCATTCTCACAATTTTCCATAAATATCCAGCACTGACCAGGCTCTGTGTCCTTTGAGAACCTTTTACTTGTGGATTTTTCTAAATATAGACTGAACATATTTATATCTTGTGTGCCAACATCCTACTCCAAAACACCAGTAGTCTGTTCTCCATAGGGGTGGAGAGCAGTCAATTTGCTGAGGACCCTCACCCAAGTGGTGCAACTAGTTAACGACTATCCCTCTGCATTCCAACAGTTCATCGTTGGAAGTGAATTATAACAAAAGTTCTGTAAAAGCTAAATTTTGAGACCTTTACAAAATTATAGAAGTTGTATATTATCATACAAATAGTAAAAAGCTTAGAACACTGTGGGATGCAAGATTCTGCAGGAATGTGCTCTCAAAGAAACCTAAAATCTTCTGTGCACTCAAACTCAAGGTTTCATCTTAAGCAGGTAAGATGACCAGGTTCTCTAGGGTTCCTCTTCAATCATGACAGGTAAATCTTTGCTTGCAAGATGTCAAATATCCATTATCAAAACTGGGGACATGTATGGCTCTGAGCAGTGTTTAACAGTGTAGTGCCAATTCTATAACTGAAAGTTAGGAACACCTGCTAAATATGCATTTGTAGATGCACCATTTATACTATACCTTGCATTTATTCTGGGGACCACCTGTGTATATCCTTCACCAACTCCATACCTACACAATCAAAGCAAGAGATTAGTGAACTGTCCATAACATAGGTTCATAGATTGGTACTAGGCCATCGGCTTTAGGGCCTATACAAGCCTAGCCATAACAATTCTCTGGCTATTTCTTCCAACAATATTTACTTCCCTGGACTCCTGTCTTTCAGGTTGACTGATGTGATCCCTGGGGTAAATTTCCTATCTCCCATCCAGTCAAGGTTTCTTTTTAAGAGGGTCAAGGAGGCACTCTACTTGACATGTATGGTCAGTCAATTCCAGAGTATGGGGAGTCTCTGAGTCAGGAACGTATCCCTCCAGCATGTTTTGTTCATTGTGATGACAAGGTTTAGGTCCCTAGAGCATGTGGCTCTGATAGATTGGGATTTCTTTAAGTGCAGCATGTCCAACAGCTCTGCATTTGACATGGCCTTGTATGTTAAGCAGAGATCGCCTCTAAGGAGACAATATGTGACAGAGTATAGCTGGAATTTTTTTAGTCAGTCAGCACAGGGCATCTGCTTTAGGCCTGTGATTCTTTTAGTGAGGTGTTTCAATGGCCTTTCCAGTTGTTGCAGATGTCTTGTGAGGTACTTAAGTTTTCAGTCTGGAACAAGCCTACTTCGGCCATCCAGTCAATCTAAAGTGAATCAAGCAAACATTCCTAAACTGGAACAACCAGTCAGCCTGCTTTAAAAAAGCTATATTGTTCACAGAAGATATTTTCACAAGTTTAGGAGACATGAAAGCAGATAGTTTAATATACTAATAAATGCAAATTAATGATATGCTGGAGAATGCTCATTGGCTACACAAATCAGCTGTAGCCCCTCATTTTGTTTTCTCTGTTGCCTGCAAATAGCCCTCAGAGCAAAGCTGAAACTATCATTTTGCCTACAAACTGGTGTTAGCTTCATGAACTTGAAAATGGAATATTTAGAAGTTCTATTGTCCTTGTCATTAGACCTTTGATTCATTTGATTTACTTTTCTTCCACAATGTTACTCAAGCCATTTTAGTGCTTTATTTATACCTACAAGCAAACTAGGCAGCTGTCTTCAAAGTTATATTCATAGGGCAATTGGCTTAAGTCATACCAAAGGTAGGAGCCCACTGCGCAGCTGCCCCCAGTAAGATTATGATTGCATCATTTGTTGAACATTTAACATGCAGTTCTGCTAGTGAAACTATTTGCAAACCACTTCAGTTTCACAAACTTTCACCCAAATATTTATGCCAGAGTACTACAGCATTTAAAGTCTTCCAAGTCTATATAGCCCTGGCTGTATGATCAGTTCAGCTGAAGGGTAAAACCCAATGTATTAAGATTAAGCACCAACCCCATTACTGCTTAACATTTGCCCAGTTATTGCAATGCCATTTAAAACTATGGCCTTTACAGTTTCCATTTCACTGGGCATCCTGTGTGTGAGTGAAGTGGTATCTTCAGGTAAAATGCACAAAATTTTCCAGCCTGTACCTGTTGACCAATTACCTTTGTTTTCTCCAGAGACTTATTGTTTTACATAAAATGTGAATTCATTTTATTCCGTGACATTTTTGATGCCATGCTTAAAAGGCAACACTGTGCCAAGCTGCCCCCTAGGCATTTTGACTCCTCACAACTGTAACTACTTGTTCACTGTGTCTTCTAACCTGCATTAACCTCCCCTGGGTTGGAACTGACTCATGTCCAATACTGGTCAGGAGATTGATGGCAATGGTGTAGTATAGAACTAATGTTACAATCTTTTCCCTAATCCTCTACCCCCTCAGCAGCCATGTGTCCCCTACAATGGCTACCTCTGAGAACTGTACACGTTTCCACATGTATGCAGCCACCTGATGAAATAGCACACTATTTGCAGCTTAAAGATCACCAAGGTCTTATTATCAGGAAGCAGTACCACCTATTCTGGATAATTAAACCTGGGAACTACCTCATCATATAGTAAAAGTTTTGAAAATCAACTTACGTTGCTGAGACCAAAACAATTTAAAAGTTACATTCTTAAGAAATTCAAGTAAAACATTAGCAATTCTTGTTCTTCTTTCAGCTTTTCCTGGTTAGGGGGTTGCCACAGCGGAACTCCGGTCCGCTAATGATTGGCAGTAGATTTTTATGGTGCCGAGATGCCAGCCCAATGCCCAACCTTCAACGAAGGCATGCCCATTCAAGCATGTCTTTCGAACAACACTCGACCATGGGGAGGACACGCAGAATCCACACAGAAGGCACTCCAGCTGAGAATTGAACGGGAGAACCTCTTGCTGTGAGGCAACAATGCTACCGCTGCACCACCACTATTATTTAAACTCACGTCTGTTAAAAGGTGGATCATGATCAATACTTATTGCTCTGGTATTCCAAATGTAGCAAATATTTTCAAGGGCTAAATTACCATGCATGAAATTACTGAAAAATACTGGTTTTATGCCTGGCAATCTTCAATAGTCATCTGTTATAGCTAATAAGTAGTCTGCATATACTGGCCCTTAAACCTGAATTGGTAAATCAGTCAAATCAGTCTTTTCAAATTTTCTTGTGCTCAGTTTGGAATTTAGCAGTAACATTTTTGTTTTGCTCTGTACTGCCTTAAAAAAGCAGTCTATATAACCCCAAACTGAATTACAGCCCTTCCATTTTGTACCTCATATCCATTTATCATGTCCACACACTATTCTGTTACAGGGAATGTGCATTTTACAGAGTGCCACTTGTCCGATTACCAACAACGCAAAGGCATTATCACTGAAAGTGGCAGCTAAGGTATGCTGTTACCTATGCTTCACTATTGTGTAACCATGTAGTTATTATATACAAGTTAGGGAGTGTCAGAAGCCTCCCCCAGACTGTGTGGGGGATTAAAATAGTGTTTGTTCTAAGGGGCTTTCAGATTTTTTTTTGTTGTTGCTTTGTCAGTTGGAGAAAAGGCCTTTGACAAATAATTATGAATACGTGTTACATCATCTTTTTCTCACTCTCTTCTTTCTGTCTTTATAAGGAAGGCACCCGTCTCTACTAGTTCAAGCTTTTCTGTTATATTACAACTCAATAAATGTAATTATCTTCCAATCAGCTCATGAAAATATTTGTTGTTGCTCTTTCATTCTAACCCATTCTTCAAAGCAGCTCATAACAGGCAATTCTGGTTTTGAACATTATGTGCAGATTCCTATTTCTGCTGTTTTGCAATTCTTGCTTATCTTAAGATTGTTTTGCTATAGTCATTAAACATTAATGCGTCAATCACCAGCTTTTACTTTTTTTCCCAAGTCTTAATATAGCCTTTAAGGGCTGTCAGTTATACTTGTATTGCACATATAATTCCCCCTTTACTGATAACTTCATATTCTGTTTCTCCATCTTTGCTTTTTGACAAGTTCTTTGCTACTGTTCCACTACTCTGACTTGCAGGATCTCTGTTTCTGAAATCTGGTTTATCTGTATTGTAAATGTATACTTCTGTTTCTACACACACTAGCAAAGTACTACCTATGCAGAAAGTAAAGACCAGAACAAGGAAACACTACATGAGTCCAGTCTCCATCACAGCAAATAACAGTTGACATTACCATTAGCACTTTTGACAGCTAGGAAAGTTAGGTATGAAGAGGGATGGGAGACTAATCAAAGTAGTACAATTCAGGCTCATCAAAAGACTGCAATTTAGCCATTCTAAAAAGAAACAGCAGTAAAAAGCACTTTTAAAGTCTGTTCTGTGGCATTTGCCCTGTTTGTGTTTTACGTAGTCACTGAACAGCATGTCATAAGAAATTGTATTAGAATTAGCTGAGTTAATACTTGGACAGTGTCTGAAGCCATCATGCCTGCATTGGCTAGCAGAAAGGAATTAGCAATTTTTCTCTGGACAATGTATTATATTCTTTATATTTATATATCTATACCTATATATCAATATATATAATATATATATATATATATATATATATATACACACACACACACACACACACACACATATGTATGTGTGTTTGAGCATCTACATGCATGCACTCATGATTTTTTTAAATTTTAAGTCAACTGCTACCATAGAATTTCAATTAACTAAGAAGTACATAAGTTCATAATAAAATTAAAACTTATGATACATCTTAAAAAGAACGTAACACTAGACTACTCTTTCAGAAATGTCACCTTACATTATAGTATGAGATATCACTCAGTCTGCTAGCTGCAAAATAAACTTAGTTCCTTCATGCCTGTTATACTCAGCACGCTATCATGCAGTGATCAGTAACTGACCTGTGTTCAACAATATGGACACAAGTCATCTTACTGCTGTAGTGTTTGTAAAGGCTTCACTACGTGTGAGAAAGGACCAGATGGCTGGGTTCAAACTTCTGAAACAAAACTGGTTAAATATGTTTTATTTTGGATTGAGAACTGGATGCTTATTCAATGCAGAACTGCTTTTTGTTGAAGACTGTTCACTTCAAAGGAAAGTTTCTCTTTGCAATATTGTTATTAAGATATAAAGTTTGAGGGATGGGGTTAGCTCCCCTATTACACCAGGGCATTCGGTAGGCTTTTCTTAATACAAATGTTTATTTTATTCATTGTGGGTGGGTTGTAAGTGTATTTAGCCATTTGTCAACAAAAAGTATTTTTTTGACTGACCATGCATCAGTCATTTATAAAGAAAGCACTTGTAGACTTAGCAAAACCTCCAACTTAGTGAGCCAGGAACAACTTCTTAGCAAGCTATGTAATGGTACACTCATAGAAGACTTTTTTTATGGATTTAACCACTAACTGTTACGCAGAGTCTTTCTAGATGGGCTCTGAGTACTCTTGTTTTTATCACAGATTTCCACTAGAACACCACAAGAACTTAATATTCTCCATGCATATTAGTAATGTCCACTTGGATTTTAATATAGTTACATTACAGCCTTAAACCTGTGCAGAAACCGTAAAGCAAAGACCTAGTAGTAATGCTCTTGTCTGAGTGTGCTGCTTTCTGTCAAGTTACTATGAGCAAACCCAGAGCTGTGCTCTATATAAACGTCTTCAGATTTTGCTCCCATGACTGCTCCACGTTTCCTCCTGATGGGGTATGTGAATCTCCACTTTTTCCCATAATGGGATATGTCAGGCTCTACTTCTTCTCCTCATGAGGTGCGTGAGGTTCCACATCTTTTCCTGATCGGACAGATAAGGCTTCACTTCTTCTCCTAATGGAGTATGTCAGCCTCCAATCCTTGTCTCGATGGGGTATGTCAGGCTCCACGTCTTCTCTTCACGAGGTATGTGAGGATCCACATCTTCTCCAGATGGGGTATGGGAGGCTCCACTTCTTCTCCTGATGGGTTATATCAGGCTTCACTTCTTCTCCTGATGGGGTATGCCAAGCTCCACTTCTTCTCCTGATGGGTTATATCAGGCTCCACTTCTTCTCCTGATGGGTTATATCAGGCTTCACTTCTTCATCTGATGGGGTATGTCAGATTCCGGCTTCATTTCTTCATTTGATGGGGTATGCCAGGCTCCACTTCTTCTCCTAATGGGATATGTCAGGCTTCTCTTCTTCGCCTGATGGGGGTATGTCTGATATCAACATGTACTGATGAATTCCAATCTGACATTGAAGCACCCCTGGACAATCTCAGTCATGCTCCTTTCACAGCAGAATATCTAGCAGGTGATCACTAGAACTTTCTGCTTCAAAGTGTAAAAGCCTTGGGAGTGAAGATAGATGGTAGTCTTACACTGGATACGGGAAGAGGTATTAATGCCAGTTATTCTGCCTGTGCTTTTATAGCCCATAAAGTACATGTAGAATACAATTCTAGAATTCCTTTGTCTTCAGTTGCTGGGACCATGGGTTCCTCATACTCAAAAAGTAGCCATAACAGAAAGATGGCTTAGCTGTTTTCCTTCCAACTTGAGAGTTCCTTTACCTAAACTTTTGGGGCCTGACGTTCATTTATACATATCATCAGAACTAGGGACACTATCTTTGTCACTTCATATATTTTTATATATTTTACCCTTCTATACTGACATTCATTCTTGGGCCCATGTAAAAGAATACCTATATTAGCTTTTAGGGAAACTCATTCCCATACATGTTAACTGAATTCAGATGTCTGGGTACATGGTGTTAGATTGCTAATAATTTTTTATCCCTTTGAAGGCTTATACTAAGATGCCACATTTGTTTCAGCCACCTAACTTTAGCAAGTTTTTATTATTTTGTATCATAATGGTTTCTTTCTCCTATTTCAGGCTCTGATCATGAAAGAGAAATGTCCCTTGGAGCTCCTCATATTCCTTAAGGAGCCCGTCAACAAATAAAGACAAAGTAGCATAATCACTTGGGTAGCATCTTTGAAAGAGATGCATTCTCCAAATATTTGGTATTATCTGGCATACAGCAATGAGAATAATTATGTGTAGATAATACCTCTTCTGTACTGCTTCGTGAGACTAACAAATAAAACATAACTTCTGACAGGCATGTGATAGCACAGCCAATGAGAGGGCTCTGCTGCTCCTCATGCCCTTTAGTGCTAAGTTATCATGCACCGGAACCATATGAGATAGCAATGACAAAGAGTGTCTGTACTCTGCAAGGTACATGGCTGCAGCAATAAGCAGGATGACTCTGTAATATACTGTTTAATTTATACTAATTAAACACTGTAATCCATTGCATGACTTAAGTGCTATTACAATTAAGTGTCACAAATAAGAGAATGCTATTACAGCATCTAATCCAAACGTCTGAAGCAGCAAATAGGTGTGGAAGTTAATATTTTAAGGATCTAAGTTGATGTAACCAACCCCTAATCTGACAGTCATTTGCAATCACCTGAAAAGTAATGCAAAGTATGCAAAAATATATACAAATATATGTGTATATATCGCAGTATGTGGCAGAGTCATTTAGCAAGACAATGGTATCCTGTGCCTCATCTGAAAGATATTGTCAAAGTGTTTTTAACTTATGAAAGTAAAAGTATATACAGTTGTCCTATTACTTTTTAACTGAATTAGAGAGATGCACATATTTAAGATAATTTTATGTGTAAGGGGGTATTTCCTCGCTTGAATTTAATCTATTAATCATGCTTATACATGTAGGTGACATCATATGGAAAGATGCATATTATCTTTTAAACATGGGGTGGAGGAACACAACAAAGCCCTGAGTACAAACATTTGTATTGTTTGGCTGCACTTTAGGTGACTACTTGAGAAGTTTTATACATGGTCGGCATTTTTTGTTGACACATTTAGTCAGCTAAACAGGTTGTCAACATCTGCCAACAAAAGTAGCAAATCATACAATTATGAGGGTTGGGGAATTAAGCCTTAAGTGTGATTACCGAGTTAAAATATATAATAATCTGGAGGTGCAGGGGACTTGCCCCTCTGCAAAAAAATGATGTTTCCTTTTGGCTTTGGATGTAAACATTTTGCATGCACTGAGAAGCGTAGTAGCATAATGATGTGCATTAAACACAGTAAGCACATCAACATTAATGCTATTCCACAAAGGTATGTAAATCTGTATATAGATATATATGGCTATACTTTGTTTCACTGAAAGCTCATTTTACTGAATTTCAGTTCATGGTCACTAAATTGCTGAAAGCTCAAATTACTGGAAACTCATTTCAAAGAATCGCATTTCACTGAAGTGAAGTACTGGCACTGTGTAGAGTACTGTAAGGCAAGTAAAAGGTATACCATTTCCCAACTGTAGTACAATCCTGTAGTTAGTATATCTAGTTGGGGGGGGTGTGGGGGTCTAGTTTGACTTCACATTGTCTTCTGGAAAGAGTTAGTCATTGGTATTGTAAGTGTGCAAGTTTATGGTTTTAAAGGTGTTGTTTTGAAGCTTTTAGTGAAATATAATATAATATAAAACCAAACTAGGTGGGGGGCTATGCCCCCCACAAACGTTAATGTGGGAGGCCATGCCCACCATACCCCTAACTATATATACTAACTCCAGGATAGCACTTCAGTGGGGAAAAGGGCATAAACCTTTTACTTGCCTTACAGTACTCTACACAGTGTCAGTACTTCACTTCAGTGAAATGAGATTCGGTGAAATGAGTTTTCAGTAATTTGAGCTTTCAGCGATTTGGTGAGGTTGAACTGAAATTCAGTGAAATGAATATGTGTGTGTGTGTGTGTGTGTGTGTGTGTTTGTGTGTGTATATATATATATATATATATATATATATATATATATATATATATATATATATATATATACAGAGAGAGAGAGGAGACAGATGTTAAAAATGCCATTATTTAATTATTTTGATAAACAATGACAGACTGATCATTTACATATAGATTAGTCTTTCCTAATAAGCAGAAAACTTTGAAACAATGACAGACTTATTTACAAATAGATTAGCATTTCCTAATAAGCAGAAGACTATCAAAAATACTGAACATGAATAGGGCCTATAGAAAGCCACGTGTAAATGGCAGCACGCAGCATTTACTTAAATAGACAAAAGCAGGGCATTCAATCTAAATAGACATTTTAAATAAACTCTAAATATTAGTTAGATGCCCTAAACTTGCTTTTAAGAGGAAAAAGTTATTGACATATTTACAATACCAGTAGTTTGCATTCTAAGATAACTTCAGATGAAGTTCTATTTGTGTAAAGGAGCAAAATAGTTATTTTTTTTAATGAAACAAAGACTGGTGTGGACAATGCTTTTTTTTTTCATTTGTCATGGTATTGGCGTGTTTTTTTTAAGAATTTTTAGTGATCTTTCCACATGTGAAATATGCCTCTAAGTAATAACATTTAACATCAGCTTTAGACAGGAAGCTCACAACATACTTAACATGTCACTTTCTGACAAAATGTTAATAGAAAATGTGATAAAAATGTGTATGCATTAATTAACACTGAATTTCAGTTATGTTTAGTAGGATACACAGAAACTAATCAAAATAAGCTAAATTTAAAAGTTACGAGAAGGGATTGTGAATTTCAAACCAAGTCTGAATTGACCTTGGTAAAGATCCCATATAGGGAACAGACAGCCCTTACATAATAGGTCAGGTACTTCCATGGCAACTATTCTTTGTGATTGAATGGGTAACTGCAAATTTTCACCTGGGATATGTGAGGAAATTCTATGCAAAGGCAGTCTCAAAACAATAATGGGTGATGTGTCTGAGCATCTCAATGGCCTTCTTGGCCATGAGCTTAGTAAAGACCTATGAATCTGTAAACATAGTGGGATAGGTAAAGACATTATAATATTAGCCTTGCATTCTAAAAGTTAAATGTGTTCAAATCAGTGTTGTAAATACTTCATGTAGGCAAGTGTGCCATATACTGTTTATTTGGTTAAAGTGAACTACAAAGGTAGGAGATAGGACCAGTCAAATATTATATCTTAAATAGCCCCAGGGACATATTGGATAAATTAATCATATGAGTGAAAAACAGCTGCAATTGGAGATCCTTTCAAAATACCAATTATTAGACATAAAGAAACACCACCATAATTTATTATTGCAGATGAGAATAAGTGAATAGAAAGTATTCAAGTATCTTTCAAAGTATACTATTTTGATACTATTTTGCTATTATACAACCCAACATATTCTCCAATTACAGCTGTGCGACGGCTGCGAAAGATCATTTGGATAAAAACAGACTGGTACTCTACTTTTAAATCACTGTAGTACTACAGTTCCTTAGATTACTGCATTTCCTACAACTAGACTCTCAGAACATACATCTGCAAGTGTGCTAAATTAATTTTCACAAATAAAATTCTACTAATGTTAAAACTTAATGTGAAATGACTGTTTAAAACAGCATTGAATTGTTCCTCATTTTGTTTACACATTATAGTTTCATAGTATAGTACTAGGCTATCTGCCCTGGGGCATTTGTAAGCCTAGCCATAGTGATGTGGCTTTTGCCACCCCATGAAATGGTACATAAATGTACAGAATAAATCTAGAATACCGTGCCTCTCTCTAGTAGTGACACAATGAAGGTCCCCTTATATAATAGAATTAGTTTACTGTGCCCCTGTCTAGCAGTGACACAGATGTGACCCCTGGGGTAAACTTACGATCTCCCATCCACTCATCAAGATTTCTCTTGAAGAGAGTCAGTGAGGGGCTCTGCCTAATACGAACTGGGATCCTGTTCCAAAGCATGGGAAGCCTCTGGGTTATGAATCTATCCCTCCAGCATGTCCTATTCATACTTGTCGGCAGGTTTAAGTCTTTAGCTCTCGTGGTCCTGATGGATTTGGATTTTTTGAGGTGGAGCATGTCCATCAGATCCTGATTGGACATGGCCTTGTACGTCAGGCAGAGATCACCTCTGAGCAGGCGGTATGCTACTGAATAGAGCTGAAGTTTCTTTAGTCTGGCAGAATAAGACATATGTTGGAGACCCTTGATCCTTTTGGTGAGATACTTTTGTGGTCTCTCCAGCTGTTGCAAATGCCGGGTGAGGTACATACCAAATGGGGCATTGTACTCAATCATGGGTCTGATGAGGGAGGAATATAGGGGTGCAATGACATCCTTGGATCTGGATGTGAATCCCTTCATGATGAGGTGAGCAAGGTAGAATGTTTTTCTAACCACTTTGGCAATGTGGGTGTCAAATGAGAGGTCGCTGTCTACTTGGGTCCCTAGGTCTCTGATTACTTTTTCCATACTCAGTGGGTTGCTGTCTATGTGATAATTTGTGGGTACTTTGTTTTTTCGAAAAGGGATGACTATACATTTTTTGGCATTTACGTTAAGGCCGTGACTACGGCACCAGTTGTCTGTTTCAGTGAGGCCTTTTTGTAGGATATGTGTGTCTGCTGGTGTATCGACTATGGCACCTAGTTTGCAGTCATCTGCGAACTTTGTCAGCCACAGCCCTCCCATGTTTGCTTTAACATCTGAGAAATAAATGCTGAACAAGAGGGGTCCCAGGACAGATCCCTGTGGGACATCGCTTGTGACTGGCTTTGAGTCTGACATTGCTCCAGTGATTTTAACTTTATGGGTTCTGTCCTTTAGCCAGTTTGCAACCCATCTAGTGACATAAGGGTTTACTTTTAAGCTGTTTAGCTTATCTATGATGCCTGAGTGGGGTATTGTGTCGAAGGCCTTAGCCAAGTCCAGGTATGCTCTATGGTCTGCTTTGCCCTCATCAATGGCTCTAGTGACTGTTTCGAAAAAGTCAACCAGGTTTAAAAGGCAGGATATGCCCTTTACAAAGCTGAACTGGGTGGGGTCAAGTGTCTGTAGGTCCCCTATGTCTCTGTTTATGAGTTCCATAATGATTCTTTCCATAGCTTTGCAGACCAGGCTGGTTAAGCTTATGGGGCGGTAGTTTCCAGGGTCTGTAGAGGCACCCCCCTTGTGGAGTGGGACCACTGTTGCTGTACACAGATGTATTTAAAGTTGCAACTTGAAATTTTACTGTTTCTCCATGGGAGTTAATAAACCATTTTCTGCTAATACATTCTTAACATTCTGTGATGATGCTCTAAAGTCACGGTGGAGGCAAAAGAGTCAGTACAGCATATTCTATGGCAAGCGGGCAGCTCCTATCCAGGTGACCCCATCTCCCGTCCTGCACCATCCACTACCAATAGACCATAGCTTCATATCTCACCAGCAGCTCACCTATCCTAAAACAGCATACCAGGAGTTCCACAACATAAATGTAGTTCCAAAATAATGTAAATTAAAGAACATGACAATATGACTACACGGTTCCATGAAGTATTTACAAAACTTTGAAGATATCTGTAGTACACACTGATTAATTGAAATAGTTCCTCAGAATTACATTCTTTGAGAAACAAATTGCTTACACATGTAGGTTTTTTCAAAAGGTTATTTGTTTTGTTTGGCTGTTTAAAAGAATGTGGTCACAAAGCTAATATGTAATTGGAAATGGAAATGATTGTTAACAGGCTGATTGGTTACGGTACAGTTATTTTAAAATGGAATGTTATCTGATAAAGTCTTGGGAACAAGACCAAAGATGCTTATCCTTGTGTATCAGTATTGGTTTTATTTTATAATTAAAGTTATAACCTTTTTTCCGCCATGCTGAATTTCTTCAGTATTTTTTTATTTTTTTTGGTGATCGTGGTGAGCATGTATTTATTGGTTGTATTAACCATTTCAGCAGAATTTTGTGGATAAGGCACACAAGAAATGGTATTAAGAGCTCTGTACAGCTCAGCCATTGCATTAACTTAGTACTCAACTCTTGTAGTATTACAGGTCTCTGTATAACCCAGTGCACTACATTGGTAGCTAAAACATTCTTGTTATTTGGCAGATCAGACATCCCCATTTCCAACTTCCTCCCTTCACTTGAAAAAGATAAGATCAACTCTTGAAAGTTAGAATATGCAAGAGTACATGCAAAAGATAAGAAACATATTAATTCATGAGGACATTTTCTGCACTGCAGCTGTTAATCATCAGATTTTGAACAGCCTGCATTTTTATTGTCTTTGGTACCCTTTGTGGCTTTGTGTCTTCAAAATTGATCTTTTTCCTTCAGGCATCAGCTTTTTCAACAGAGCATCTTTACATATACACCCCTTATGCCCACAAAATCACTTCTTCAGTTGTGACCTATCCCCAGTGCACTGTCTGCTTAGGTGAGATACTGAAAATCAAACTAGGCCAAAGGAGAACATTGGAAATCAATCGGCCTATAGGATGAAACTCAATAACAGAGCATTGCCTTAATGTGCTACACTACACTGCAAAATACACATGACCTTAATGTAACCTTCAGACACCAGGCTTTCTACCACATGAACCCCCCAAACCCCACCCCAGTTATTTCTCCTCAGAGGGAAATGTATTTTGTTTGTCTTGTCATCTAAGCTACTAAACTTCTAGACTGCATAAACATATTTCTCCAAAAATGCATTCAAGACAAAAATAAACATTGGACTTTTTTTCCTTTTTAACAGTCTCTTATCTCCAATGGTTAATTTCTTAAACAAATACCCTTTATTGGAAAAGCTGAAGCCAGTTTTGCAGACAACTTTTTACATTAAACAACACAAAATGAGTACTGGCTACAGAGATTATTAATCAAGGACATTAAGAGCTATGGGTTAGGATGAAAAACTTTGTTGTACCAGCAGCATAAAACCTACTACCACTAATGCAGAGTGTGGAATGCTGTTGCTGGTATGTAGCTGGGATTGTTGCCCATGAAACATCCTGAGACGATATGCCACTGACTCGTATGAAACTCAGATCCCGTATCCCTATCCATCTTCCCAAACATACTTGTCTGTCTTGCTATAGTGTTTTTCAAATAAAAATTAAAAACCACATTAATCTTATACTAGAATGTTTTACAAGGGTAGTAAAAGTATATCTTACTTTTTTCATCACATAGTTTTGTTTCAAACATAACTCAATGGTAAAAGAAGGAATGAAGTGAAATATTATAAACAGAATGCAAATTGGTTACAATCTTGATGAGGAATGTAGGCCAAAGCATTAAATCACAATTGGCATGAACAAGAAAATGCAGCAGTTATTAAGTGTATGTGCCCAGAAAGGAAAATTAGAGATTGTTGAAACAAACAAAGTAACATAAATTATTTCATCATAAAATCAACTCATATTAGTGCGTGCCTAAATTATCCAGATATCTGGGTTTCCAGTTTAACAGGTAATTATAAGGGTTGTGACGAGTGGCAAAGCAGTTGTAGTAAAGTGCATAGGGACAGCAGTTAGAGAAAAATATGTGACATGAGGTCATCTGGGTGAAAAATTGAACCTGTGAGTATGAACATTTTCTGGATACACTCTAGATAGTCATATGAGAAATTAATTTTAGAAAAGATAAACCATACCTTAAAGGTAAGAATGTTTGATCCCTTACTAATGGATACAGCTTTCTTGCTAAGTAGAAGTATACAGGGAAAGAAGAGATCGGGAATTGTAAAGTACAGAAACAGACTGCCATAATCTGTTCTGCACTGGTGCTTTGGAAACTTTCACTCAGTGACACCTACAGTGACACCTACAGTTAAGAGATGGTGTTTTTAGGTGAAGAAATGTTTACTTTAATAGGTGAGAGCTTTCTGCTTTTCAGACTTGAACAATACTTAAAATGTGGGAATTTGACAAAAGCTTTATTAAGGAAGTTCATAGCATTGTTAAATTTTCTTGCTTTTAATAATTGCAAAGTGTTTTGTCAGTTCCCAGCTCCCAAAAAATGGCATAACTATTATTGCAGCTGTGACCAAAGGGATTTATTAAACTTATTTTCAGTTTAATGATTGGCTCTAACCTCTTGTGCAGTTGTTCAACTTCAATCAATCAATAACTTGTAGTTCTGCATCTTGTAACACCCTTTCAACCACTGGCATGTTTCCTAATAGTGTGACCTGAAGCCTTCCTGGTTCCGTACAACTGAAGCCAAGTGACCTAGGAATACACCCCTTCAACCAAATTTGGCCATTACAAGCTGTGTCACTGTTCCCATTGCCATATTTATGAGATTGGACTGGCCCATGAAAGGGCAAAAAGAAGGGAAAGAATAAATGGGGGCAGTTGAGGTTGCACAGCAACAGTGCCCCCTTTAATATACTATTGCAGTAGGGAAGACGGAGGGAGGAATCCTAGATGGTATGAAAACATGAGTTGTGTAGCTATGAAGCCCTTATAAATACAAGCAGCCTCACAATTGTATTTCATTAGCAAGTCATGAGGAGGACAAAATATTTTGTGATATAAAATGCTGTTGTGCATACCATGATCGCCCCAAAAAAAGAAAAAAAGCAAAATTAATCTTATTGCAGTTATGACCAAAATACTTTATTAAACATATTATTACACAAATATTTTCATTTTAGTATTTGACTCAACTTCAGTAAAAAAATAATTTGTAGCTTTGCATATTTTATTGACCTTGAAACCACAGCCTGTTTTCCAAGTGGTAAGACCTGAAGCCCCCCTGTTTGCTTGTCACTGAAGCTAAGTGTCCTGAGTAAAGGGGACAGGAGGCTGTGAAACAACCCATTCCACTTTACTTTCCTGGCTGCATTTTAATAATGGAAACCTGAACACTTCTTCTGATATGTATAAAACCTTAACTATTTTAAGCATAAGTAAAAACTAGTATATAAAAAAGAACACAGCCTAAAAAACAATAGCTGAATCTAAGTACAGTGAAAAGCGATAATGTAATGTAACAAAACCTCTATATTTTTCGATTTTTTTTTAATAAAAGGCACTTTTTATTAATATAACTTATTATACCGAATTAAACCATGCTAATATCCTGTAGTAAAGTGGACCTGTTTAAAAATGTCAATGACAAAAACTGAAAGATGTTCTCTATCTCTGATGAACCATACAGGATCCATGTCATGTACTTCCCAATGTTCTACAGCTGAAATGCACAAAAAAAGGAGTTACTTTCTTATTAGTCACATATGTACATGCAACTACAGACAAGTTAAAAGCTATCTATCTAACTTAGCATTGTCTTAGGAATATGGGAAGGAATGCAACCACCATGAGAAACCCCACAACATGCAAGGAAAGTATGCAGTTTCTTCACAGGAGGTACCTCAGCCAGAAACCAAACCATAGAACTTCTGGTTGTAAGGAAACAATTGTACTCACTTCTGTATTGAAAGATAAGTTTGTGTTTGACTTAATGAATTTCTGTGATTGTGCTATTCACACTTTGCATTTGCAATAAAGGGGTGAAATAAAAGGGTGGTATTTTTTACATTGTGTGATATATGTCATCAACAAATTTAATCTGGCTCTGTCTCTTCTGTTTTTCTACCTGATTACCTGTGAGTAAACAAAGCTTGGAAGTGGTGAATACTTGTAGTCATTTACTTTGAAATAACCTTATTCATTTGAATATGATACTCGAGCTATGCTTGTATACAGGTAAGTTAAATCATAGCAAGAATGATAAAATACATACAAAAAGGAAAAAAAAATGTAATTTACATGTGTCTAATATGCAGATGACCTACTGATAATGAAGTCTGTTAATGTGATGCCTTTCTACTACTATACTATTTATGCTCATTGACTTTATCAACAAGATAATTATAAATATTAGAACAAGATGTCCGATTTGTATTTTCTGAGAAGCTTAAAGTTTTCTCATATAAGCTTTCACTTCAAGAGATATTTTAATATCTGAACATTATTTTGATGAAAAGTTTTACTGTAATTAATGCCTGCACCTTCTGTAGCATAGAGTATGGACAAAAAGAATAATTTCATTGGTCATACCTGCAAAAATATTATTATTAGTGTATTGCTTTCACTTGGGTGTTTCATGAATGTGGATCTTCAAGATGCTATAACTGTATTTAACTAACCATTTAACGTCTCATTATTTACTTAGTAATTTTATCATTTGTCACTTCTCTGAAAACCTCTTTGCATCCTAAAGCATTTACATCCTCTAATTTCATAATAGGTGATGCAACATGTGATGAACTGCAAGATGAGTGTAACTCTTTTCTAACAATATGGTTATGTAAATTAACAAGCATAATTAGAAAATGATAAATGCTCTGGATTGATACTTACCCTCCATTTGTTAAATAAAATGACTGATGCTGAAGAAAAGGACAAGATGTGTAGGCTACTTTATACATTAAAAGTAACTACATAACCTTCTAGGAAGAATTGATATCTTTCTACAGAGGTGCCATGTGTGAACAAGGAAATGTTACACACTGCATATACAGAATAAATGAGGAACTGTTGCACACTGACTATACATGGTAAATGAGGAAATGTTACACACAAGCATACAGTGTAAAGGAGGAAATGTTACACACAAGTATACAGTGTAAAGGAGGAAATGTTGCACAGTGCATATACCGGGTAAATGAGGAAATGTTACACACTGAGTATACAGGATAAATGAGGAAATGTTACACACTGAGTATACAGGATAAATGAGGAAATGTTACACAGTCTATATACATGCTAAATGAGGAAATGTTACACACTGAGTATACAGGATAAATGAGGAAATGTTGCACACTGAGTACACATGCTAAATGAGGAAATGTTACACACTGAGTATACAGGATAAATGAGGAAATGTTACACCGTCTATATACATGGTAAATGAGGAAATGTTACACACTGAGTATACAGTGTAAAGGAGGAAATGTTGCACAGTGCATATACCGGGTAAATGAGGAAATGTTACACACTGAGTATACAGGATAAATGAGGAAATGTTGCACACTGAGTATACAGGATAAATGAGGAAATGTTACACAGTCTATATACATGGTAAATGAGGAAATGTTACACACAAGTATACAGTGTAAAGGAGGAAATGTTACACACAAGTATACAGTGTAAAGGAGGAAATGTTGCACAGTGCATATACCGGGTAAATGAGGAAATGTTACACACTGAGTATACAGGATAAATGAGGAAATGTTACACACTGAGTATACAGGATAAATGAGGAAATATTACACAGTCTATATACATGCTAAATGAGGAAATGTTACACACTGAGTATACAGGATAAATGAGGAAAGGTTGCACACTGATTACACATGCTAAATGAGGAAATGTTACACACTGAGTATACAGGATAAATGAGGAAATGTTACACAGTCTATATACATGCTAAATGAGGAAATGTTACACACTGAGTATACAGGATAAATGAGGAAATGTTGCAGACTGAGTACACATGCTAAATGAGGAAATGTTACACACTGAGTAGACAGGATAAATGAGGAAATGTTACACAGTCTATATACATGGTAAATGAGAAAATGTTATGCTCTGAGTATACAGTGTAAAGAAGAAAATGTTATGCACTGAGTATACGGGGTAAATGAGAAAATGTCACACACTGCATATACAGGGTAAATGAGGAAATGTTACACACTGAGTATACAGGGTAAGTGACAGTGGCCATTTTCTTACCAGTGAGAATGGAGTATGTGACTGTGTAATTGAGTCCCATTTCATCTGCTGTTTCCATCTGCAGAAACTCGGAAATATAACATCACAAAAAGTCAGCCCTGCATGATATATGGATCAATCCCAAATAGTACTTCACAATGCAGGAAAGCCACTCAGTAGATATAATCACTCAATAGATTGTACCAATTTGACAGAAAATACAAGTTTCACAGAAAAATGTCAACAAAATCAGAACTGATCACCTGGCCACACATCATTCCTTGGCTGTCTGCTAAAAAATGTTTGATACTGAAGTGAACCTGTCTAGTATATTTGATTTGAAGAATGCTAGAAATAGTGTTACTTGTGGGGAGCTCTTTGTCAGCAATCATTTGAGATTAAACAACAAGTCTCATGACCTTCCATTTGCAAGTAAACTGACTTAATTTTTTCACATCATTTGTTTGATATCAATAGAAGTGAAGGTCGTTTTCAGAATCTGTTGTATAAATCTACTGAATTCCACATTAAATAACTAAAGCCATGTCTAAAATGACGGCTTACTTAGCTGTTGTACACAGTGAACTTGTAATCATTTTGGAATGTTTTCCCATTGTTACTTTATCTTCCTTTTGCCCACAACTATCTCACTGCTCAGTCTGTAGTGGTGAGCAGATTGCATGATGCACCTGAATAGGCTTTAAAATTCATAGCTTCACGCAGTGTGTATATATATATATATATATATATATATATATATACATTTGTACATTTGTACATTTGAGAATAAGTAAGTGTTTTGCCACTCCACACTGTCCTGCATTGGACAGTGTGGAGTGGGAAAACACTTACTTATTCTC
Source organism: Protopterus annectens (assembly GCF_019279795.1). Lineage (NCBI taxonomy): Eukaryota > Metazoa > Chordata > Ceratodontiformes > Protopteridae > Protopterus > Protopterus annectens. Next base: position 442,643,355 of record NC_056751.1, read on the forward strand.
ATGACCTTTTGCTTAAGCAATAACAAGTTTGCAGAAGTTGAATACAGCTGTATCACCTTAGTAAACACTACATCCCCTAACGGTGTAGGTGCTATAATTTCACAGATACACACAGACTAATATTTCAGATATTCGCTCCAAATTCTAGTATACAGTTACATTAACTGAACTGCTTCGTGTGCAACTTTAAATAATGGGAAAACTTTGCACGTAAAGAATCCTGTTACAAATGAGATTTATGTAAAACTAGTATACATGCAATAACATTCTATATATTGCATGTGGTATTTTCTACTGTAGCTAAGATGCAGATGAAGTCAATGTGAAAAAACAAGCAATATGTTGGTGGCATCTTCTGTAAGATTGGCTTGATTATTTAGGATTTATTTTTCTATCCAAAGCACCACAACCTTTTAGATAATTATTATTCTTTATGTCTACAATAAATACTTTCTTCCTTGCCTAGACACCATTAATTTATAAATGCTTTTTATGTGTTTTATTCAAGTGAAAGGAAGAAAGGTATAGTCATATTTACTATACTGTGATTTACATGACTTTAAACACATTATAGTATGTGTTATAACTATCTGTGAATGTAAATTAGAAGGATTTCTATTAGAAATAGTACCTGGTAAAATGCTTTTGGATAGATCATGTCTGCTGAATGTACCCCCTTAAATGAGTGAAATAGGGATGAACCTACCTAGTCACCATTTAGAAAACAGATACCAGAACATTTTAAACAAGTGTCACTGCTGTAAAGATGATTGACAAATATTATGCAATTCTTCTAATAAATTACAAGAACTAAATACTGCTTGAAAATATCTCCTGAATATTCCTTAAGCCATCCATGAATATTCTCAATTGTGTCTGCTCTTTGCATTTATATTTGTCAATCCAATGTGTATTACATGTTTCATTTTTGTAGCCTAATGCTTGTATTTATAACCTTATATTATCTGAATATTTTTTACGCCTGTATGTTTTGCTTATTAACTTGTAGGGGTGAATTCATCAAGGTTAACTCAAGGTATAGAGAATGTGTACATTTTGAGGTAACCTTTCTGAATTCATAGACAGCCCTATGATGGTGCTTCTGTAGGAAATGTGCAGCACTACAGCAGCCATATTAAATGCTAATAAGGCAGTTTGGGGAAAGGCATATGATAATAAGCCATGTCTGGCCCCGTATAACTGTCTCCAGGAAGGCATCAGCTCACTGATGGATTCATAGGAATGCAGAGCTGTGTAGATAAGCATAGCCTCTCCTTCCACACCATGGTATTAATAAGTGTGGAGAGTTTAGTGGTAAGGTAGATTTAGGAGGAGAACATGTGGAATTATGCCAGGCACTGTACGTGTGAGTGTATGTGTATGTGTGTCTGCATGGGAAACAGCATTAAGGAAGTCAGAGATTAAGCTAGGTAGGTATGTATGTGTGTGTTTGTGTCATAGTGTGTGTGTCTATATGTGTGGAGTTTTGGGTAGCTGTCATATCTCTACATACCCATAAACTAATTAGCAGAGTCTGCAGCTTAGGGTGGGGGGCACCACTAGTCACCAAGCAAAACTCCTTACTCATGTCTAAGCAATGTTTAAACAAGTGCAAATAGTGGAGGGAGTAACTTGACAACAGGGATTCTCAATATGGTGTGTCCTAAAGGCATATATTTAAGAAAAGTGCAGAGAACCACTACACAACAGGGAAAATTAGTGTACCTTTAAAGGCAATAAACAGAGTTCAAATTTTTTACTCTTCCACCTTCCACACAGGATATTATTTCTCTGTGCTACCTCTAGACACAAGCTATTTATGTCACAAATATATATAACTGAAACAAATACAGAGGGTAAGGAATTTGATCCATGCATTCTTGACAGAAGGAACCCCTGCATTAGCTTATGGCACTAACTAAGTTAGCACAGCAGGGTTTTTTGTAATCGATTATAAGGATCCCATGCATTATACAATACCTGCAACATGGAGACAAACTACGTAGAATGACTTGAAGTGTTATCCCTACCTCTGACTCTCATAGGCTAACAGCTTTTGCCCTGGTATACATTTACTGAGAGATATGAAGTGTGATTGTTGAATGTATGGCATTAAAGACTGTCTGTAATCATCTGTGAACTACTAGGGAAGGGGAAAAGGACAGATTATGGACATTGTGCAATATAGAGAGGAAAGAGGTATGTAATGTGTATATACATGTGTGAGTGGGAGTGAAATTACGAGGGTGGCTGTGTTTACATGATGTGGTCACCATACTTTATTGCAGTGTAAGGTGCCTTGTTCCCTTGTAGAAAAAAAAAATACTTTTCATTTTTGCTGTTTTCAGTCATGTTAGATTCAATCTAAAATTATTGCTTTTTTGTGGTTCATTCTTATAAGTCTTTGGTATTTGATGAGGCACTCCATATATAGATCGATCTATCTATATCTACATATCTATAGTTAAATTATATTTATTTATGTTATTTTATTTATTTTATCTTTGTTTACCAGCAATAGTCTGACTGAGCAGAAATAGCCCTTTTCCAGCAGAGGCCCTGGGAGAAAAGTTCCAAAATATTATACAATACAGCAGAAAAAATTACAGAAGCAAGCATTCCAAAAAGGATGACAGAGTCAATTATTTAACAAGTATTAACAATATTAAGATCAGGCAAACAAATTTTTACAACTCATCATTAAAATCAAGCATTTGCATAAGACATATTCATCATACAGTATAGTCTTAAAGTATTAATACAATATGAAACTTAGTGTGTAAGTATATATACAACTATGAAAGTATACATACTTTGTGATCTAAATCTTCATTCGGTGTTATACGTTTTAATGTTTAATGTTGTCTTGATCATCATTATTGTCAGCTACCTGTCTGGTCTATTATAGCATTTATTCTATCTAGACCAACAATGCTCCTTCTTTACAACTTCTTGTTAGTCATTATTTTAGTTCATTAAAACTTACAACGTTTTCTATCCCTTATCTTGATGTTACAGTTACTGTTGGGATGTATTTTCTTTCAAACGTCAATATTTGCGCAGACAGCCACAACTGATGAACCACAGTCATTTTCCCATTTCTTTTTCATTATCAATTTTAGCTTCTGTAGTGATACTGTATATTGTTTCGGTTATCTGACTGAATGGTAATAACTTTGCAATATAGTGGTGCAGATATTCTGTGGGAGGGATCATTACTAAGTGCATTGGATTTCAAAAACTGTATATCGTCAGCATTAACAGCATCATTATTCACTGAGTGCAAGATGTTATTATGACCAATATTATGTCCATTGATGTTTCACAAATATATGTTGCTTAGGGCTAATTGGTTTCTATGTACTTTTCCTTACAGTATCATGAATAAGTTCTGAGTCACGCATAAAAGAACTTGCAGTTAGATTTATTGGTTTGATACAAATACTGACAGAGATCTTACTGGGTACATCATTTCATCTTTTTATTTAAGTATTTATCTTTGCCTTTATTATTAATTTTTCCATTATTTTTCCTTTTGTAGTCTTTAGTATGTTTACTAATATATTACTATGACATTTTTTTGTTTCTTCGCAATTAATATTTTCTCCCACATCCAATATAAGACTTGATATTGCATTTTTGTTACATTTTACCCTCACTCTGTGATATAACATAACTGCTGTATTATAATTAAATATTTTGAGGAATACTGATTTTGCTTTTCAGCATACTTAGTACGTCCTGTAAATTAGTACAGTATGGGGAACATGAATATAAGTGAGTTCCTTTGTTTTTAACATAAGCTCCACATGCAAGATAGTTATAAAAGAACTTTTCATATTTGAAAAAGAACATTTTTTTCAAAAATCTTCAAGTACATAAGAGGTGAGTTTCAGGATAAAGATTACATAATCTTTAAATGAATTTTATTCATGGATTACGGCTTGTCTACAAAAGACAAAAAATCATAAGGATGATGTTTCCACTAGCACAATATTACTATTGTTATGATACCTTACTTCATCTAGTTCAACAAACACATCAGGACAATTTGATAAGATAAGGCATGTAGAGCTCAGGGAGTTAATCCTCAATCTGATGGGATATTGTGATTATAATCAGCAAACTAAAACTGTAGACACAAGCCACTGTCATACAATATAGCAATTCAGCAGCTGTTATTCTTAGTTATGCAATAAAAAAATTGCCTCAGATAAACATAGTATCACTAAATGCTAAATTAAAAATGTACATTCTTTTAAAAGGCTAGCTACAACCCTAACCACTTTCCATTGTTATGGCCGATCTTCAATAAGATGTAAATTCAGTAAAATACTGTAAGCTAGGATCATTGTCTTTCCAATAGAATTTACATAATTATATTGTATAATGTTTACAGTTATTTCTCCTTAAATATCATCAATTATAAGGAAAAGGTTTGCATTCACTTGTTCCAGAAAACATTGTTAACCACTGTTAGACTGAAACTATGAAGTTGACCTTTGACCTGTAGCTCAAATGAGGATGTCACCTTTTTTAAATATTGATACTGAACTGTAGATAACTTAAGTGCTAATAAGATTAAGACCCTTACAATTTACGGCAAATATGTAGATAAATATAATTGCATCTACCAAAGACAAAATTATAAAAAAGCAGGATAATCTATGAGTGGCATAAATATAATACAGTATAACAGATAACAGTATGAAGTCCAAACAACAGCCAATAAAGCTGCAGCAGGTTGTATGTAAATGCCAAATGATGACCCATTAAAAGTTTTCCTTGATCCGTGTTTATTAGGATGTGCACTTTCATCAGTTAACAGATTTCATCAAATCAGTAAATGTTCATCATATTCAACACTGCTGCAATAGACTTTCCTATGTGGGTTATATACTACATAGGATACAACAGCCAGCCAGCTTCCAATGCTTCAGGGCACCTACATATGCCCAATCTGTTAGTTCAAGCTGAGCTGACTAAAAAGACAGGCTTGGTTGCCAAGCCCTTAGGAGCTTTCCTGCAATTGAAGACAGTGCTCTGCTGCTGAATTTCAAGGATCAACAGTGTGCTGGGCAGATAAGATCTGTTCAGATAAGAACCTTCCAAGAAATAGCAAGGGGGTTAAAAAAGAACTCAGTAACTGCCCAAAACCAAGGACAGTTCAACAAATCAGAATGACTATTTAAGGAACCTTATCTTAGTTTCTGTTAGAAAAGCTAACACTTGCTCTATTTGAACTACCTAATCTGGTTGATATTCATATTCTTCTTCATTGGTAATTTATAAAATAGAATTCAACATAAGAAAAAAATCCTCTGCTTCTTAAAAAATGCAATCCTTTTTCTTCTGTGTTATATTGCTTGTTTTATTTCCTTTTAATTCCTTCCATGGATACACCAAAATGTATTTTTTTCAAAAAAACATATTATACAATCTTTCCTTTTCCCATTAACATAATTTACTTTCAATGTCCATTATTTAATTTAATTCTCATAAACTTTTTCTTCCATCTATTTTTTTATCTTTCTTTTCATATTTTTCTTCCTATATGAGTTTATACTTTTCAAATAGCATATTACCTACCATTCTTTTTCTTTTTTTTTTACCTTCCTCTGTATCCAAAATAGATACAAATGATAGCTGCATCATTGCATTTTTTTTTTATTCAAACTACCTTTTTCTTTTTGTTATAATGTATCCTTCTTTGCACTGGGTTCAGCCTTGATCCCCAAATGAAACTGAAAAAAAACTCTAAGAACTCTTATCATGTCAGTGGGAAACATATGTATTTTACCTAAATATGTTATTTTAATATATTAGTATTTAGGATTTCTACATATATCTTCTTTTGATTCCACGGTGGTGCAGTGGTAGCATTGTTGCCTCACAGCAAGAGGTTCTGCAGTTTGATTCTCGGCTTGGGTTGGAAGTGCCTTCTGTGTGGAGTCTGCATGTCCTCCCCACAGTTGAGTGGGCATTTGAAAGACATGCATTGAATGGGCCTGCCTTCATTGAAGGTTGGGAATCAGGCTGGCAACTCGACACCATAAAAACCAACTGGAAATCATTAGTGGACTGAATTGCTGCTGTGGCGACCCCTAACCGGGAAAAGCTGAAAGACAAACAAACAACATATATGTTCTTTTGAAATTTAAAAAAAAATCACATCTTCTACCAGAGTTGACTCCCAAATCAAAAATCTTTATTTATTTTCTTGTGAAATGTATTCTAGTTATTTTTTTATCTTAATAAATATCAATTTTATTTAATTGCAAACCAGATTTATAATAACTTTTCAGCCATTACTATCCTGCTTTTCTCTTTGTCTAGCATTAGTAGTTTTTCTGCATATACCCCACCTACCTCTGTGTCCAGTTTAAAAAAAATCTCATTCTCATATGATCTTTTTGTAATATTTCTTTTTCTGAAATAATTTCTTCCTCCTTTTTAAACTCTGCAACTAATCTCGTCTTTAACTTTTTTTCTGCTTCTGCTATTTCTGTCTTCCACTGTCCTAGCCCATACTGCTCAAAGATCTGAAAACTCTGACATATGAACCTCCCCTGTTAGTTATTTCATGTATATGGAGTAACATATCTAATACATTTTAGTCAGAAACAATTCCACCTTATATGCCCATTCTCCACTCTGTGCTACTTTTAAATATTCACTTTTAGTAGCTCTGTCAACATCTTAATATTCTTGTCATTTTTCCATTCTGTTTTCCTCTGAATACCATGAAAATCTTGTGCCATCAATATTGATATATTCAGTAGCACACATTTTATTTTTTTCAAAGAACTGTCATATTAGTATACACAAAATCACTATTAAGATTACACATTTTTGTGTCATTCTCGTGTCACATATCATTACCCTACTTCGTATTATTGTTGTTATATTTAGAATTCTTATTTCTTTGTTTTATAAGCATTACCATGCTAGAACTTGCCTCCACCATACAGACTATATACTTTTCCTTGATTTCTTAGTTAGATCCGATAAATGGAAAACAAACAAAAAAAAAACAGTTTTATTTTTTACAGCATTCTACCACCACTAAACTTCTTATATTGTTTCTAATTCTATTCAAATTAAATGCTAAAATTCCTGAGCTACATTTCCTTTTGTTGAAAGTGTCTTTCTTTTTCTTCTCAGTCTTCTGAAAAATGATTTTTCATTATTTGTTCTTGTTTTTCACTTGTTGCCGTTTCTCTTTCTTTTTCATCACACCTTTCTAAAAGTGTAACTCTGTTTTCTTCCTGTGTAGTATTAAACTCACTTTGAACTATTTCTCCTCTAATAACATTTTTCACTATTTCCTACCCCATACCACCTTCTCATTCGGTGTCTTCTTAGCAATATTTTCTACTACTGACCTTTCTTCTGAGCTCTCCTCTTTCATTTCTAATATGGGACAGCCAAACCAGAAGAGCCCAGATATTGCACGTTTTCTTCATGCACTAGATAGTAAATGAAAATAAAAATCATGATCATCCATATCTGAAGCCTTTACTACAAGTGTATTCTCGTTTAAAGTTATCATCTCTATAAATTGTCTTTCCATGATACTACTGTGTTTCTTTTTTATGTCATAGTGAAAAAATATCAGAACTCTTTTGGAGTTCTTGATGTAAATAAAAAAATGTTCATTTTAATACACTGAGTGGACTGCTGTGGCTTTTTTTGGAGTGCTTGGGAATCCTGTGCCTCACGTTTTCTCTATTGCTTTTTATATTTTTTCACTGGTTGTGAGGGACAACACTGACACTTTCCCTGTAATTCAAGAAGCTCAGTGCAAGGACGGTTTTAGCCTTGCGCTGAGCATCCTCACTACAGATGGTGCAGCAGCCCCATATGAATATGTATGAGGGTGCACTGCCGCACCCTCGACGTGCACAGGAAATGTGTGCAAGTGCAGGGGGTGTGTACAAGTGCTCTACGGAGGCGTAAACATGCCCCAACACTTGCAAAACCTACTATGCCTACTAGGAGAGCCCGTCCCTAATAGTAAGTCAGTAAGTCACTGTCCATAGATACCGAAATGTATGCTAAGCATACAAGAGTGTCCACAAACACTGAAATAAAATTGAAGTAGTAAACACACAAGCACGTAGTGGAATGTAGAATCCTGTCAATAGAACTGTCACAATTAGATTCCCTGTCCCCGTGTCCCTATTATGCATTCAAATTGCAGCAATAGCGAAGGTGTAAGCAAAGAGCAGCGTGCCTGCATGTTGCCGCCCTCTGCTGAACATAGCTTACACATCATATTTATTCAAATAGAGAAAAACAAGCAGAATCAACATAAGTGTCAATAGTATAGTGTTTAGAGCATCCACCTATCAAACAGGCAGTCACGGTTTGAGCCCAACAATAGCACATATCATTATCCATGTGGAATGAATGTTTTGCCATAAAACCGACATAAGAGTATCACATGAAATATTTAACTTAAATATAATTCAAGCAAAGTGGCACTGTCATAATGAATAAGGTACTAGTAAGCAGGTGTAAGCACAAATAACAGCAGTAAACACATATAAGTACCAGTAAGCAAGTCTGAGTGCACTTGCATGGGTCTAAGCAGTGCCCAGCATAGGAAATATATATAAGTATATACAGCTATATAATATATACACACACACACACATATATATATATATATATATATATATATATATATATATATATATATATATATATATATACATATATATATATATATATATATATATAT
>NC_056751.1:442657100-442662100 GCF_019279795.1 Protopterus annectens
GTGTCCCGACACGGGGAGAGTGGGCAGTGTGTAGTAGTGGTGTGTTTATACCACACCTGTACCCACAGTAAGGATGAGTGCTGCAGAGGAGTGGCAGGTGGGGGTATGTAATTATGGGCCTAGGTGTGCAGGTGTTGGATAGCAAAGTCGTATTAGGACCAACTTGGGATGTAAGTAATATTCCGAAATGGGCATAGCTGATGCCTATACCTCTCAACCCCTAAGAGCACATCCACTGGACAGGCCATAAACCATTGGAGGAACAAATAGGGACCATACCTCTGAACTGTCCCCGATTTCCAGGGACATCCCAGATTTCAACTCGGTTTCTAACTCTGCCCCACTTAATCCCTCTTAAAACTAGTGACATTTGGAAAAAAGGTGGTGAATTACACGTAATGAATAATGAAAACAATTAAGAGTTATAAACATCATTTACCTCAGAAAATGTGTATGAATTAATATGCTCTGAGTCTGTCAATGTGTCAGGTTAATAGCACCAATAATTTAAATGTGTCCCTGATGTTGTTATGCCATGTCCCTGTTTCAGTTTGTATATTTCCCCAATCGCATGAGAGGTCTGATAGGGACAGAAAGCACATATTCCACTGACAACCTTAGAAAGATGATAGAATATTAGGTATGCAGTAGCATGACTCGGCTGAAGGATATGGGTTCCAAAACCCAATTACTTGTTTGCATTGAAGAGAGTCAGTTCCCATGTATTAGCCAAATGGGTGCAGTTTGTAAGAGGAACACACCAATAATATGACTCAAACTCTGGATAGGCTGCAGATTCCGTACAGTCGAACGGCATGCTGTCGCCTAATGGGCAGCCATTCCCAATACTGTAGGCATGTAATCCAATGTAATAGGCATCACAAGGTAATATTGTAGTCCTCACTCACATGCAGAGGTGTGAGTGTCAGATTCAAACACCAAATGCAGTGCATTTGCAAGTGCGGGAGCAAACGGGTGTAAGCCTGTTTGACCACCAGTATGCGAGTATTACACTGGTAAAGCAATGTAGAGGCTAACTGAGTGTAAGTAACTGTAACCAGAGATTAGCACTGCATAGCACCATGCAAACCCACACACATCCACTCACAACTACTTTAATGTGCCTTAATCACATCATATCCAATGGCCTTGTTCTGGCCAGCAACAAAATAAACGGCCTCTGCAAGGCTCAAAACCAAGACCCTGCACATATAGCTATTGTGATTTACCACTAAGCCATGGCAGATATACAGATATCGGACCTTATCACAAACATATCCAGTGCAGTCATTCAAAAGTATAGGAAATGTATTCCATCATGTAAATGTATGTGTGAGTATTTATGTCCAGCATATAGATATAGATATATCAGGAACATCCCATGTGACGACAAAGCATTACAAAGGAATGAAAAGGGACACACCAGCAACGCCTGTATTCTGTAGTGGTGTCATCATATGAAATATCAAGACTCCCTCAGACAGAGATGTGTCAGCCATACACGCAGACATTTGTACATTGGCCATATACATCACTCTGTGCATGTTATTTACATTAACACAACAGTTCCTGTCCAATCATTATGTGAGAACAGTGCTCTTGCAAGGTGCTATGTGCGACATCATCATCATGATAAAGGTACAAGGGGTAACCACAGAGGGACTGGTAATGCTGTGTGTACAATGGGGTCGTCCGCATCACGTGTACCAGGAACATTTAGGAGTCATATGCATACTAGGATCGCGTGCCTGAGAGACAGGGGTGAGGACAACTGGAGTATGTTGTGATGCATATTAAAAGGGTTACATGTGTCCAGTGGACACATGTGTGAAATGGACAGCTATGTATTGGGCAAATGTTGTTCTAGGAACCAATTGGCCATTTGTTCTGTAGGGTGAGAGTGGGATGTGGGGGAAGGAGAGTAGGTATGCTGGTGGAGGATAGGTAGGGTAGGATGACAGACAAGACAGCAGCATACAGGGTCAGTATATGACACATGAGGAGGGACACATCTCGGATGGGGAGGGGTGTTCGGCATTCACAAGCCCATGAGCCCCCAGATGGAAACAGTGGGGCAGAGGTCCCCAGCCATGGGCAGCCACCACTCCACCAAAACAGCTTCAAAGGTGGCAGCGCTGGGGGCTGTCTAGGAGGGGCAGCCTCACTCTGTAAATGTGACACTGCCCTTGAGCTGGCGTATCTGGCCTCAAAACCTCTTACTGAGCCCCCTACGCACCATGTCCAGGACTGTACGACAGCAAACATGTCCCTGTCTGGGCTTTCTCCCAGGGGGGACAAGCCTCATCCTCAGTGGCAGTAACACCAGAAGGTGGTGCAGAGCCAACAGAGGTGGAGGACCAAGGCTGGGCCCCAGATGTGCTGGTGCCCCGTGCCATGGCCAGCTGAAGTGGGACAGTAGGTCCCTATCTGGACCTGCTCCCAGGGGGGGGACAAGCCCCATCCTCAGTGGCAGTACCACCAGAAGGTGGTGCAGAGCCAACAGAGGTGGAGGTCCAAGGCTGGGCCCCAGATGTGCTGGTGCTTCGTGCCATGGCCAGCTGAAGTGGGACAGTAGGTTCTGCCAGGACCTCCAAACCCATACAGCCTATGGTGTTGCAGTTTAAACACAGATATGGCTTAGTAATAGTCAACAGCATTCAGGATTACTTACAAAAGCATGCATAGATATGACCATCAACCCAACACAACAGATGGTATACATTTGCAGAGAGAGCACAACACATGCATATATACATCATGACATCCATACAACGTGTAGAAGACTTGTGACTGCAGCTATGAACAGTGGCCTATTACTGGCATGTCAATGAGAACCCCAGACAGTGTCTATCATACCACTGCATCATGTGACATATGTCCAGTCAGGGATGCGATGGCAGTACCTCATCACTATCACCATGTACTGGCTGCAATCCTCAAACTATGCTCCTCCTGTTCACAGATGTGTGTTCAGTGAGTAACACAGGAAACAAATGGTTCCACACACTGACCAGTCCATGGATGGCCCTAGGGTTGCCACCTTTTCAAATGCCCAAAGTGGGACATTTTTTGTAGAAACGTCAGATTTTGCCAGGCAAAACATGCCCATGGCCAGTACAAAGGACAGAACTTCACTTTTTGCCTAAATAAAAGCTTATTCTTGTAGCATTTTAGTTGCTTATTGTTTCTTATAACATTTAGGTGTTTCAGATACAAAATAACTTGTTTTATGCAACTATTAAAGAAAATCTAGGAAATATTTTTGTCTTAAAATCTCAGGACATTTGCCATTTTTTTCAATTTTTTTGCAGGACACAACTGCCCAAAGAGGGACTGTCCCCCGCAATGTGGGACAGGTGGTAACCCTAGATGGCCCTACAGTTGGGGGTCCCTCACAAACAGAGCATTGTCTTGTCAGTTTTAAAACATGCAGAATAGCCATTACCACACACACCTTGTTAAACAGGCAGTTATCTCAATGAAGCATAGCTACACTTACATACTGTAGTCATGTCTGGCACATCACCCTCCCATCTTTAGACTATTTCCCACTGTGTATGCTGTTTGAGAAACATCCAGATATCATTTGTGATGCTGTTTACCAAACACCATATCCAGGTACCACTCACAGCGACTGTCATGGGGAAACACCAACATGATGTTCCTAGATATTGTACTGTGTTTTTCATGTGAATGGCTATGGCAACATCATCGCAGCTGTTCCACATGCAATCAGCTAGAGGAGGACTGCAACAGGTGCAGAGGCCATCACCTGAACATGACCTTCACTTACAATACACAAGCTGTTGCCGAGGAGATGTACACATCCACATCCACCAGGAAGTATGTGGGAGGGACAGACAGAGGCAAAGTACATCAGAGAAGGGCTTGGAGACTAAAACCTAAGCATCGTCTGTCACACACCTACCAGAACAGGGGTTCAAACCTCTGACTGACTAGTCTTTACTACTACAAGTGCATGCAGTTACTCCATGTGCCACAAAGCTGACATGTTGGTGTGCTGTAAGAACATATATGTGTGTTGGTGTGTGACATCTGCAACAGAGATATAGTAGACAGACATTAAGTGTAGCACATATGACTGTCCACATGAATGGATGTCATTGTCAAAACAACCATACTCTCTAATGGACTCACATTGACACTCTTTGCCAGGCCCACAAATACACTCCCAAACCACTTAGTTTGCCACACTACAGTAATGCACAGGTACTACATGCCCCCCAGGAGATAACCAGAGGTTCTATGGGCTAGGGCATGTGAACGTGTTTGACCTCTGTCGATATGCCAATGGGAGTTATACTGGGAGTGACTGTGGTTGGGAGCATCATACCGCACATGCAGACACAAGGTGCCAGTACTTGCATGCATGTGTGCATTGCTTCATGGGTGTGTAGTGGTTGGCTGTGCAAGATGGCTGTACAAGGCAGGGTGAGGGGTAATCCTTGGCATCACACCACCCGACAATGGTGTGCAGTGTGGTACAGGGGTGTACTGTCTGTAATGTCCCACACAGATGGGTATTGTATGAACTGTCCTGACATCCTGGTTACCATTGTGTATGGCCATAGCATTGCAATGCATGCCATGTCTGTGTTTGATAGTCCTTGACATGGACATCGCCTGGGATGTGCATGTCCCACAATAATGTACAGTAACATGTACAGGGATACCTGGTTTGGCTGGCACATGTGCATGCAGACCGTTATCCTCTGATATGCCAATACTGGCCTGGTGTAGCAGAACCTGCTTATAGTCAGCAGGTTGACCCTGCACCTGCATTGATAGCATGATACAGGTATTCCCTGGTGTCAGTGGCATCGGTCCATACAGGGCACATGTGTAAAGCCCTGTATGGCCTCTGTGGATCACACTTGATGGCACCACATATGTTGCAGACATCCAGTGGGGAACATAGTGAAGGCACATTGTCCGCAATTATGTGCCTATTGTACTGCTTTACAGGGTGCCACGCCCAC
>NC_056751.1:442664873-442819873 GCF_019279795.1 Protopterus annectens
GATGAAGTGAGCCTCACGTGCCCGTCAGGGGATGAAGTGGAGCCTCACGTGCCCGTCAGGGGATGAAGTGGAGCCTCACGTGCCCCGCCAGGGATGAAGTGAGCCTCACGTGCCCCGTCAGGGGATGAAGTGGAGCCTCACGTGCCCGTCAGGGATGAAGTGGAGCCTCACGTGCCCCGTCGGGGATGAAGTGGAGCCTCACGTGCCCCGTCAGGGGATGAAGTGGAGCCTCACGTGCCCCGTCAGGGGATGAAGTGGAGCCTCACGTGCCCCGTCAGGGGATGAAGTGGAGCCTCACGTGCCCCGTCAGGGGATGAAGTGGAGCAGTCACTGGAGCAAAATCTGACCAAGGTTATATAGAGCACATCTCTGGGTTTGCTCATAGTAACTTGACAGAAAACAGCACACTCAGCCAAGGTCATTAGTACTAGGTATTTGCTTTATAGTTTCTGCACAGGTTTAAGGCTGTAATGTAACTTTATTCATATCTAAGTGGATATTAGTAATATACATGGAGAATAACAAGGTTCTTGTGGTGCTCCAGTGGAAATCTTTGATAGAAATAATACCCAGAGCTCATCAAGGAAGAGTCTGCATAAGAGTTTGTGGTTAAACCCCTAAAAGATCTTCCATGAGTGCACCCACCCATAGCTTGCTAAGAAAAAAATTCTAGCTAAGTTGAAGGTTTTGCCAAGTCAACAAGTGCTTCCTTTATGAAAAACTGATGCATGGTCTGTCAAAAAAATACTGTTTGGTGACAAATGATCAAATACACTTACAACCCACCCACAATGAACAAAATAAGCATTTGAATTAAGAAAAACCTTCTGAATCTCCTGCTGTGATGGGGGAGCTAAACTCATCCCTCAAACTTTTATAACAATTTTATATCTCAATAATAGTGAAAAGTGAAACTTTCCTTTCAAATGAACAGTCTTACACAAAAAAGCAGTTCTGCATTGAATAAGCATCCAATCCTCAGTCCAAGATAAAGCAGATTTAAACAGTTTAGTTTCAGTAAAAACTAAATGAAAACTCCAGCAAAGCTAGAACTTCCACCGAGTGACCTCCCAAACCTCATGTATCAGAGGCACATGGGATATATGCAATTGATCCTTATGAACATCATGTGTTTCAGCTAATTGGCGATTCTTAATGCCCATGACTTGTTTCATCATTTTAATGGACAATTTCAGGCCAATAAAGCCAAACCCCAGGATCATTTGCATATATCCCATGTGCCTCTGATACAAGAGGTTTGGGAGGTCACTCAGTGGAAGTTCTAGCTTTGCTGGAGTTTTCATTTTGTTTTTACTGATTGGTTTTTCAGTGACCTTCTCACTCATTGTTTTAACAGGTGTGTTTCAGCAATTTTAATCCAACCATTTGGCCCTTTATCACATGTAGTGAAGCCTTTACAAACGCTACACCAGTAAGATGACTTCTGTCCATATTCCTGAGGACAGGTCAGATACTAATCTCTACAAAATAGTGCACTGAATCTTTAAGAGTGTATAACCTGCATGAAATAATACATATATTCTGCAGAGGCAGTGTTTAGCTGAGACACTCTGCTTTAAACCTAGTAACTGACATTATTTTTTCGTACACTTAAGTATGCACAGCAGAACAGGAAAGGGTAACTGAGGGATCAGTAGGTCAATGACAGTTTCAGTAAACTGTGCTTTAACCCCCCCAAGTAGCAGTATTACTTCATGCAGTAACTGAGTTTATTTTGCAGCTACCAAACTGAATGGTATCTCAGATTAAAATGTATGGTGAAATTTCTGGTGTAGTCTAATATTACATTCTTTTGTAAGATGTATCATAACTTCTGATTTAAAATTTATGTACTACTTGGCTGACTGAAGTTATATACTAGCTGTTCTCTGACAAATTAAAAAAAAATCCTGAGTGCATTATATAGATATATATATATATATCTATATATATATATATATATAGATATATATATATATATCTATATATATATATGAAATGTAATACTAATGCTAATTCCTTTCTGCTGGTAAATAAGGCATAGGTTCATAGGTTGGTACTAGGCTATCAGCCCTAGGGCCTATACAAGCCTAGCCATAACAATTCCCTGGCTATTTCTTCCCACACTATTTACTTCCCTGGACCCCTGTCTAGCAGGGTGACTGACGTGTTCCCCGGGATGAATTTCCTTTCTCCCATCCAATCGTCAAGGTTCCTTTTGAAGAGGACCAAAGAGGCACTCTGCTTGAAATGTATGGGCAATCTATTCCAGAGTCTGGGGAGTCTCTGGGTCAGGAACCTATCCCTCCAGCATGTTTTGTTTATTGTGATGACAAGGTTTAGCTCCCTGGAGCGTGTGGCTCTGAGGGATTGGGATTTCTTTAAGTGTAGCATGTCCAACAGCTCTGGGTTTGACATTTTCTTGTATGTTAAGCAAAGATCGCCTCTGAGTAGACGATATGCGACAGAGTATAGGTGGAGTTTTTTAAGGCGGTCAGCGTAGGGCATCTGCTTTAGGCCTGTGATTCTTTTAGTGAGGTATTTCTGTGGCCTTTCCAGTTGTTGCAGATGTCTTGAGAGGTACATACCAAACGGGGCATTGTATTCTATAATGGGTCTAATGAGGGATGAGAACAGTAGGACAATGACCTCCTTTTTTCTATATGAAAAGCCCTTAGTGATGAGGTGTGCCACATAGAAGGATTTCCTGACTGTTGTGGCAATGTGGTTATCGAAGGTGAGACTGCTGTCCACCTGTGTCCCTAAGTCTCTTATCACACTTTCGGTGTATAGTGTACTTCCACCTATATGGTAATTCATGGATACATGTTTTTTCCCAAAGGGGATAACTATACATTTCTTGGCATTGAGCTTGAGCCCATGGCTCTGGCACCAAGCATCTGTTTCTGTAAGGCCCTTTTGTAGAGTATCCACATCATTTGGGGATTCAATAATGGTTCCCAGTTTGCAGTCATCTGCGAACTTTGTTATCCAGAGTCCCTTAGTGTTGGCCTGTACTTCAGAGAAGTAGATGCCAAACAAGTGCAGTCCCAGGACTGAACCCTGAGGTACTCCACTTGTCTGGAGCTGGATTTGGAGTCGGCTACTTTTACAGTGTGGGTTCTATCAGTAAGCCAGCTAGCAACCCATTGGGTGATGTAGGAATGAATGCCCAGCTTAGTAAGTTTATCTATGATTCCAGAGTGGGGGATGGTGTCAAAGGCCTTGGCAAGGTCTAGATAGGCTGTGTGGACCACCTTATCCTTGTCCATGGCTCTGGAGACTGATTTGAAGAAGTCAATCAAGTTCAGGAGACAAGATCGGCCCTTCACAAACCCAAACTGGGTAGGGTCCAGTGTTTGAAGGTTGCCAATGTCTTTGTTTATAAGTTCCATGATAATACGCTCCATGGCCTTGCAGATAAGGCTTGTCAGACTGATGGGACTGTAGTTTCCGGGATCCAAGGTGGATTCCCCCCTTGTGTAGTGAGAGAACTGTAGCTGTGCACCACTCAGTGGGCACGAAACCTGTGGTGAGGCTATGATTAAACATGACACTTTGGTGAGGTGCCAGTTCATATTGTAGTTCATGTAGTACATAGCCCGGGATGACATCTGGTCCCATGGATGCTGTATTCTTAGCTTTAGAGAGTGCGTTTTCTACCTGTGTGGCCGTTATTACCGGAATTTGGCAATCTTCTGGTATTGAGATGGGCCATTTAGGGGGTGAGATGGGGGTGAAGTTGGCACTGAATCGATCTGCCAGGATATTGGCAATATCCTTGGGATCAGTATATTTAATGCCCTTCTGTTTTAGCTCAGAGTAGATCTGAGCATTGCCATTTAGATTCTTGACATAGTTATAGAATGCCTTGTGGTTGTCTTTGGAATCTTTGGCAATTTTATTTTCGTAACTAGCTTTGGAGGATTTTATAAGGGATCTCAGTTTCTTACTGAGGCTGGTAAGGAAGTTTTTTGCATCCTGGGATTTTCCTCTTTTCTGCAACAGTTTCTTCCTTTTGCTGTAAAGTTTGTTTATGGCAGGGGACCACCAGATTGGCTTCTTTTTTTTGGATGAGAGCATCTTGGTTCTATTTGGGATGGCACGATTTATGCATGTGTGGATTTGCTCGTACAGGGCCTTAGTTTAGGATTCAGCTCCCGTCTGCATGGGTGTCATGAAGTTTGTCACTTCTGACTTGAGTAGCATGAAGTTGGCTTTGGAGAAGTTTTTTATGGAGGTTTCCTTACTGGGGGGTGGGGGTGGGATCTGGATGTTAGGGGTGATTAGCTTATGGTCAGACGTGACTAACGAGTGGGTGACCATAGGTGTGGAGCATCGATTTCCCATGTTGGTAATGACCAGGTCTAGGATATTGGAGCCCTTGGTGGGACTATGGATTAGTTGATCCAGGGCATTGGAATTTATGAATTCCAAGAACCGTTGGGCAAAGGTGTTGGTACATGAGTAGCTTTCCCAGTTAATGGCAGGGTAGTTAAAATCACCCAGTTATTAGGGTGTTTGGTTCTATCTTAATATTTTCCAGAATGTTTAGAAAGGTGTAGTGAGAATCTTGGGGTATGGTGGGGGATCTGTAGCAAGCTACAATTTGGATTGCAGTCTTACCTAGTGTTAGTTGCACCTGGAGAATTTCAGATGCATTGTGTTGGGCCACTAGCCTGGTGGTGTGAATATCCTTGGTGAATATTGACACTCCTCCACCTTTAGTGTTTCGGTCCTGCTTTGGTGGCCGAAAAGTGTGGTAAGAGTTGTAGCCTGGTATTGCAGGGGTGCTCTCTGGAGCCTTGAACCAGGTCTCAGTTACTGCACAGATATTGATGTTCTCCATTTTTAGGAGTGCCTCGAGAGAGTGCATTTTGAGGTTTAGACTTCTAGCATTGAGTAGCATTACCTTCAGATTTTTCATGCTTGTACCTGTTACAGTGGTGGTTTTGTCCTTTGAACTTTGCCTAAAAAAGGCACTATAGGGGTGGCAAGAACCTTAGCCAGTAACCTGAATCCCAGGGGCAACAGGTGCAGACCATCTCTGGCAAAGCATCGTGGTCTGTCAATCATGTCGTCCCAGGCAGACAGATACTGGATCCCCTTTGAATGACACCAGAAGCTTAACCAATTGTTAAAGTCAATCATTTTGTCCTTATATTGTGGTATCATTCTGGGTGAAGGCAGGATGCTACTCAGGGCTAGGGTCATACCTGCCTGGGCCACATGATCCAAGAGCTCTTCCATGTCTCTTTTCATGTAGTCCAGGGCGGTACGTCTCAAATCATTCACTCCAACATGGACAATGACAGAGTCATATTTGTACTTGTTGTGGAGTGACTTGAGAGCATGCGTTATGTGGCGGATCCTGGCACCCGACAGGCAGCTGACTGTAATTTTCTCCTTATTCAACCTGGTGAGAGGGACATCAGTGTGCCGGACTATAGAGTCACCTATGACTAAAGCGTTGGGTACATTGTCTTGCCTTAGGGGCTGTTGCCGGGTGGCACACAGGTGTTGTGAACTATGTGACACTTTGGTTGTGATTGGTGTTTTTTTGCTTTTCAGCTTCAGATGTCCTTGTTGCTTGGGCAGGTTACAGTTAGGGCCTCTGCATATGTGGATTTAGTGTTGCTATATGTGGGTGTTGGTGATGTGGGTTTAGAAGGGCTATGTGTTGCTTGAGGTGTAGTGTGGGTGTTAACCTTCTCCTCTTGACTGTCTAGCACAATCTTGGGTGGAGAGAGCTTTGCTTCCATTTTGGCTATGTAAGTGCATCTCTCACAGGTTGTAGTGTTGGGTGGTAGAAGGAGAGGGTTGTTTGTGTACATGAGGCAATTGCTGCATTGCCCCAGTATGCCCAGATTCACCAGGTGGACAGGAGAAATCACCAGAAGCTGACCCTTGGGCATGCCTTGTTTGGTGCTTTTTTTTTTTTTGTAAAGTACAGGAGCTGTTTTCCCTTACCTTAGCAAGGTACTTTGCAATTATAGGCTGTTTAGTGCTTACTATTAATTTCTCCTTATTAACAAGGAGAGTTGAGTGCTTGTATCAGTTTAAGGCTTCCTAGTGCTTTCCAGCAGGTATTAGAGAAAGTGCTAGTCAAAGGGATCTTAAAGGTAAGATGAAAAAAAATGCACACTGCAGTGTGCACTAGAGAAGTTAGACGTGAAAAGTAGGTAACTTCAGTTTTGCCTGTTTAAAAAGTTAAGGTTTAGTGGAGAGTTACTATTTTTAAAACAGCAAGATGGGTTGAAAGGGGTGGTCAGATTTGTATTCCGGTACTATGGAATACAGTAGGATGGCCAATCAATTTAAATAGTTGAAGGGGAGGGGTTTTTGATTTAGTGATTTCTCACACAAGCCAGTGAAAGTAGAGAGGACATGAGATATATGGTCAGATTAACATAAGAGGCAGGCAACTAGAAAGACAGTGGTATTTAACAAGACAACTGTGACTGGGTGGAAGAGCAGGAAAAAAAATTCTGTCTGACTCAGAAGAGAGAGAGCTGAGGTCTCTTTTGAAGTTTTAATATGCTGTTAAAGCAGAATGCAAGTAAAACACAAGGTAAAGAAAATAAACTACAGTATTTAAAATATACAAAAAATAAAAGCAAACTAACCTTTCCTACACAGCAAAGTGTAGCAGAGTCTGGATGAGCCTTTCTGGTAAAGCCTAGCATAATGGCTTCCAATGTTACCCAAGTGTTAACTCATTAATTCTAACAGTTTCTTTTTTTTATATTTAATAAGATTTCTAGCATTTTATTGAATTTCTTAATGTAACTAAGTGTTTTTGGTCTCAGCAATGTTAAGTTGCTTTTCAAAGCTTTTAATATATGATGAGGTGGTTCTTAGGTTTAATTATCCAGAATAGGTGAAATTACTACACTCAGATTAGGCAAGGTTCTGATTTCACTTTGCTAGCTACCAATGCCATGCCTGACAGGTGATCCAGATAATTGTCAATTAACTCTGGCTCTCTATTTTAAACAGAAGACTGGACTGTTCTTTTTTTGTGTGTTAATGTGCTTTGAAAAGGAGGATGTGAAAACAATAGAACTTCAAGTAAGATTATATTTCATTGTAAACTTGTGTTAACTTTGTGTATTTATTGTAGGAAAAATACATCTAATCTAAAATACTACTCAAGTTTATAATGCAGAACACAAGTATGTTCTGTTTAGTTGTAGTCCTTCTACTTTCTATCCAAATTCTTTAAAAAGCCAGTTTTGTTTGATATCTTGATATGATGTGAAAGCTTAGTAAAGTATAACTTTCCTATACTCTGTTTTCTAAAGCCTTGGAAAGTTTTTCATATTTTGCTCCTTTTGGGAGATTGTTGAACTTCTTTCACAAGGTGGCAGAAACTAGGGCATAATTTTTGTTTCCAGTTAAGTATTAGCTATAAAACAACGTTTTTGCCTGCTGTGAGTTTCTTATTGAACACTATTGGTAAGTGCCTGTGCTGAGGTATTGTTTAATAGTAATAATTTTGTGTTAAACTGTCCCCTCCTGCTTGTGTTAAACTTGATCTGATAAAAATGTTCAGTGCAAGTTGTATATTGTATTTAATATATGAATAATATTTTTTGTAGTTGGTGTCTGTTTCTGGTGAGAGGGGGGTTTCTTATGTTGTAGCACAGTGTGGGATTCTAAAAGCACATTGTTGCATAGCTCCCCAACATTTGTCACTTGTATATATTCTTCTAGTTGCCATGGTACTGACTATGGCCTTGTGTCATTATCAAGTACATTCACCTGACTATACGGTTTATTCTGATATGTCGGCAATAGTACCAATAATAGAGCCTCACTTTTATAAATGGTTCTCATCTCCTGTTGTAGTCTTATCTATCTTCTGCTTATTGTAACTTCAAATGTTGCTAAAATAGATTCTGATTCTCAATGCTTGATTAAGTGTTAGTTAAGCTACTGTTGTGGTGTTCTACCTCCAATTTCCCATTTAAAATGTATGTCTCAATGTCATAAATTGAGTTTGAGTTTTAGTGCTTTATATGTCTCAATGTTATAAACTGAGTTTGAGTTTTAGTGCTTTAGCTGTTAATTTTCAACTTTGTATTGTGTCTGTAGCTCATATTTAAGAATGTTCTCATGTTGCCTTTTTTATTAGGAATGTATGTTTTGTGCTTTAAATTTAAGGTACCCCCTTGCACAAAAAAAGCATGTTTAGGACACACAATTTAAAATGGGTGTGTCACACTTTGGAACAAATGTAATTTCAGAATCTCTGAAGCTGTTTTAGTAGCATAGGTCTGGCAATTAGTTAGTTGGGGTGTAGTTTTATAGCTCTGAATGTTAGATTGATAGCAAAATGCACACCTCTGAATATGAGCTTGTGTCCCCTGAAATATGTCTGTGCAATTGGATATTTCTGTATTTAACTGCCTCTTGGTCTACTGACCATCTTGCTTCAAAACAACAAGCTACATTGTAAATTTATGGGCATTTTGCTTAAAGGGTGAAAAGACAACCACTATTCCACAGGGCCTAGTTTAAACTGTTTATATTGCTGAAAATGTAGCTTTCTAAAGATCAGGGCCCTCAGAAAAGGTATAGCACATCAATGATAAAATTAATTCATGACTCCCTAAACAGTCCAAACAGTTTGTCCATATTATGGTGCTTAAGTCTAAGCTGTACCTATTTTGGCTGCTCTGCTAATAACTTTGGTATTTGAGTCTTACTGGTCTCTGCTTTTCAGGTTGGTCTCTGTGTCCAATCTAGCCGACATTTTGATTTTACAAAATGTGGCACTTAAGTTAGTTGTGAATGGATTCCTGTGAATACTATGCAGTTACGAAAAATGAACAATACCTGTTTGATTTTTGCCTTGATGGGTATTCTACATTTTTCAGCTGATACCTTGTATTCTCTCTGGGAACAGCTGCTGTTTTCCAGAGGTTAAAAGTAAAAGGGGGATGTAAATAGTTTCAGGCCTTTGTACATATCACACATGCATGCCCTTGAGTCTATACACTAATTAGAATCCTCAGTCCTTAGTCTTATATGACTAAGGAGCAAATCCCCGACAAAGCTCTGTCTAGAGTAAGGCAGCTTGCTGAACTTTCAAAACTGTCCAGATTAAGATTTTCTGGATATGTTCTGCATTTTGAATTTTATGTTTTGCCTGTACTATAGTTTGCATTGCAGGTAGGCAGATTGTATGTACACTTACTGGTACTGAAATCTAGGCTATAGCTGCTAATCTCATACTGTACATTAGATTTGGTTTTACGGTGGTAAGCCGTCTTCAGTAATGGTTACTATTGCTGTGTTCTGTAGACACTGCTAATCTATCATTTCATGCCAAATGCTAATTTGCAACAGTCATTTCCATACTGCCAACAAAATTCTTTAGGAATAAATATGATGCATTTTGACTGTCATCTTAATCCAACTTAATAGTAAGTATTTCCATTACATTGTCTGCTTCTCAGAGTTCAGGGTACTGTGGTTCAGGACTGCAAGCAATAGCACAGGTATAATGGTATGTAGGTTTTGGCTGTGGAGGTAAGGCACTATGGAGGTATGGGTGCATGTGTGTACTGTAAAAGATGGGTGCACTCAACATATTCTTGCACTAACTGATTGCTGGGATAAGGTGTGGCATCCCATGACCCTGTAAATAGAACAGGTTACCAGAAAATGGGTACCTTTTAATGTTAATAATGCAGCTGATAATACTGAAACGTGCTACCTAGCCTTTCCATAGTGGCACATGGCTGTGGCACGCAAGCACATTCGATGAGTAGACACATTTTCCATTGCCTGATAGGCAGGTTGTGCAGGAGAAGGATATCTGTTGACCTTCCCCATGCAGTGGGCCAGCTGGGAGGCACTGCCATTAAGGCAGCTGTCAGGGATGTATAATTTTTTGGGCCTTTAAAACCTAATCCCCTGTGTGCAAGCCACAGCAGTGTGGCAATAAGGCAGCTGTCGGGGATGTGTAATTCTTTGGGCCTTTAAAACCTAATCCCCTGTGTGCAATCCACAACAGTGTGGCAATGATGTTGGCAAGGAACCCTACCAACTCACAGTACCACATGGCAATTCCAATCCCTGCTAGGCAAGTCCAACCAACATGCTATACACTCCACTATACACTCCCCTACAGGAGGGGGCATACCTGTCCTCCCTTGCCTGTGCTGTCAAGCTACTAAACAACTAATTGAGTTTTAGTCACCTGGGTTGTAGTTGTCTTCCCTCGTAAAGCTACTGCTGTAGTCTTGGTATTGGAATGTAAGGCTTTGAGGTGTTGATAAGCTTCTTCTGCAGGTATGAGTCTACCTTCTTTGCCTTTGATTCTAATGAAGTCAGTTAACTAGAGTTGGTCACTTCACCAGGCAGTGCTTGAAGTCTGGGTGGGGGGGATAAGCTATACATATATGTAGCACTAATGAGAAGATAAAATGTTTGAAGGGGGAATGTTAAAAATACTGAAAGTAGTAATTGCTGGCTTTTGAACAGTTGAAGCTGTGTATGATAGAGCTGCACAATGTTATCGGAATCAGAAAATGGGATAGACCTGCAGTTTGTAATAGGATTCATATATATCCTAACCAACAAGCTGCTATAGGAGTCTGTTTTTTTCCCAAGCCAGGAGACCATGAAATGCCAAATGAAGCACAATATTAGGCCAATAGAGTGGATTTATACTGGTATTGCAATAGTAAAGTGCTAAAGTTTGGGCACCTTCAGCAAACACTGAGAATTCAACTGCATATCACATTGCTGCACAGCTCTGTCTGAAGTTTCCTGGCTACTTCAGTGCCCCTAATATTTAGGTAATGGCTGTCATCAGGGGCAATTCTCCTACAACCTTAATTTGCAGGATATCTATTGTCTGTTAATCCATCATTTCAATTTAATTCCATAATCTGCATTTTAGACCAAAGTGCTCTCCCTGTAGGTCATTATTCACTATGATTTTGAAGAAAATCGTTTGCTTTTTTTGAGCTGGAGAATTTCCATAAGTTTAAATTTTTACATTTATGCTAAATTGAACAGTTTCTAATCCTGCATTCTTAATCTGCAGTAAAAAGTGAAGTATATTGATTTTGCAGGGTGGAATGACTACAAAGTTGACTTCAGGAATATTATTATGTTGCAGCAGTACACTTTCATGGTAAGGGAACCAATTCAACCAAATTGTTACTTGAGAATACAGAAGTTATTGGGTACTTGTCTTTCTGTAGCCACTGCCTACCCTATAAAGGGCTAGTTTGTAGAACTCCTCCCCCACTGCAAATAACTTCAATTGCCTTGAAACTGTGGCCATTTTGGGTCAATTCCTAACTCCTTGATCTCCCTCTCTTAAAACCCAATTGCCTCGTGGTTTTGGCATCTTTTCGGACTTGTTGGCTGTTGAAGCACCTACCAAGAGGAGAAAATGCTGAGAGAAGAAAGGAGCCACCTTTGAGATTTTAAGTATTTTGCTTCAGATTATTTAAGTTTTTCTGCATTGCCCCCTACGTTTGAGCATTTTCTGGCTTGCTAAACTTGATTTCTGTGTTGGTAACTGTATTTAGAACCCAACCTAGAGCTGATTACTGAATTTCCTGCCTGCACTTATTTTTAAAATCGTTTTTTTTCCTAAAACTTGCATTTTATCTGTCTCTGGCCTAGCACTCAAGTGTGGGGTCATTTACTGCACTGTTCTAACTTGTTGATACTTGTGAACCTCTGCTTTCCTTAAAAAAACAAAAAAACTAAAAAATCTTGCTTTTTTCCTACTTTTCTGAGATTTAAAGAAGTTCAGTTACAGATTTGCTGTTCTGAACTGTTTGTAAGCTTCTTGGAGGCCATTGTTTGCTTGGGCTAAAGGGAAGTCTGTGTTCATCAATGGCAGTGATAAATATTGAGCAGCCTGCCTGCCCCTGTGGGAGTGGTTACTGCCTTGAAACTGTAGTTTTATTGGCCATTTTGGGTCAATTCCTAACTCCTTGATCTCCCTCTCTTAAAACCCTCTTTTGCGTGGTTTTGCGTGTTTTTGTGCATAGCGCAACATCGGGCAGCACCGCCTAATTGGGTTTAAACTATTCCTGACTCCACAAAGTCTGCTCTTCACTTTTTCCCTTAGAACTGCTCTATCTCTCAAATTAAACACTATATTCTCATTCTAAGGCCCCTCACTGGTCCAAATAAGTAATTTTACATGGTAGCACTAATAAACCATAAGCACTATTTACACTTATACTCTCTAAGATTACCTTGTCCCCTATTGGTCTGTTTTAATTCAATTTCCTATATTACTCTAGCATGTCCAAAGGTCAATCAATGGTTTCCTCTCCAGTCCAGCTGGTGAATCTGGGAATTTTGAGACAATGTTACAACTGTCTCATGTACACGGACAACCCTCTCCTCCTCCAAACAGGTTCAAATATATGTGAGAGATGCAACCATATAGCCAAACTGGAGGATGAGCTCTCTCATCTCAAAACTGGTGTAACCAGTCAGGAGGAGAAGGTAACCTCACACAACACAATTCCAGTATCACATAGTCCCACCACAACAGTGAACCAAACACATCAAAACACAAAAACATACTCAGAGGCTCTAAATAAAAATCTACCTAAGCAACAGAGACCTCCAAAGCAGACATCCAAGCAAACGCTACCCCAAAACAAAACACGTACAACACATAGCACACAAAGTCAGTGTGCCAAGCAGTCACAGCCCTTAAGGCTGAATAACACACCTGATACTCTTGTAATAGGTGACTCTATTGTCAGACACACTGACGTCCTGCTCACCAGGCTGAATAAAGAGAAGGTCACAGTGAGCTGCCTGTCGGGAGCTAGAATCCGCCACATAATGCAAGCACTCAGGTCACTCCAAAGCAAATACAAATATGACTCCGTCATTGTACATGCTGGCGTGAATGACCTGAGACGTACCTCCCTCGACTACATGAAAAGAGACATAGAGGAGCTCTGATCATGTAGCCCAGGCCAGTATGACCCTGACCTTGAGCAGCATCTTACCCTCACCTAGAATGATGCCACAGTATAAAGACAAAATGATCGATTTTAACAATTGGCTAAAATTTTGGTGTCATTCAAAGGGGATCCAGTGTCTGTCAGCCTGGGATGACATGCGCGACAAGCCACGTTGCTTCGCTAGGGACGGCTTGCACCTGTCACCCCTGAGCTTTTGGATATTGGCAAAGGCTCTTGCTGCCCCCATAGTGCCTTTTTTAGGCAAGGCTCAAAAGTCAAACCCGCCTCCATAGACAGCACAAGGAACAAGAAACTAAGGGTAATGCTGCTGAACACCAGAAGTCCTAACCTCAAGATGCATGCTCTCGAAGCTGTCCTCAGTATGGAGAACATCGATATCTGTGCAGTGACAGAAACCTGGTTCAAGGCTCCAGAGAGCACCCCAGCACTACCAGGTTATACCTCATATCATGCTTTTCGGCCCCAAAACCCGGACCAAACCACAAAAGGAGGGGGAGTTTCCATATTTATCAAGGATATCCACACCTCCAGGTTAGTGGCATTGCACAAAGTATCGGAGACCATCCATGTGCAACTGACAGTGGGCAAGACTGCTTTTCAGTTTATAGCATCCTACAGACCACCCTCTCAGTCAGGAATCCCACTCGGCTTTCCTGAAAACATTGGAGAACATGAAGATCTCTCCGAACACCATTATATTGGGTGACTTACCCAAACATAGACTGGGAGCATTACTAAAGCCCCAGCAACTTAGCCCAAAGGTTCCTGGAATTTATAAACTCAAATGCTATGGAACAACTAGTCACCACTCCCACAAGAGGGGAAAACATACTAGACCTGATCATTACCAACATGGGGACTCTATGCTCCATACCAGAAGTATATCCCTCATTGGTAAGATCAGACAATAAATTAATTTCACTGGATATACACATCCCGACCCTACCCCCAGCCCAGAAAACCACAGTGAAAAACTTCTCAAAAGCGAACTTCACACTTCTCAGAACCAAAGTGGAATACTTCAAGGCCCCAGGGCCAGTGGAAACTACGGCCCAAACTGCAGAATCCTATATAAATGCATTCTACGGACATCTCCAGGAATGCATGGATCATGCTATCCCTAACAAAATCAAGACCCAATCATCCAAAGGCAGGCGTCCAGTCTGGTGGACCCCAGCCATAAATAAACTGTACATCAGAAGGAGGAAGCTACTACATGATAGAGCAAAATCCCTAAAAGGGAAGGCATCTCTGATCAGTACTAGCAAAAAATTACGATCCCTCATAAAATCCTCCAAGGCCAGCTTCGAGAGAAAAATTGCACAGGACACTAAAGACAATCATAAGGCTTTTTTCAGTTATGTTAGGAACCTGGGATGCAACTCCCAGACTTGTTCTGAGTTGATTCTAAATGACAAAAAAATACACTGAACCCACAGACATCGCCAATATCCTGGCAGACAGGTTCAGTGCAAACTTCTCCACCCCCCCCCCAAAAGAGCAAGTATCTATCCCGGCAGAGTGCAGCCTCCCAAACATCTCTGATGCTCAGGCGAAGGCCGCCCTCTCCAAAGCAAAAAACACTGCTTCCATGGGACCAGATGGCATCCCGGGTTGCATCCTACATGAACTCCAAGAAGAACTAATCCCTCAAGTAAAACTGCTGTACAATCTCAGCCTCACTACAGGATATGTGCCTAAAGAATGGCGTACAGCAACAGTGGTCCCACTCCACAAAGGTGGCGCCTCTGCAGACCCTGGAAACTATCACCCCATAAGCCTGACTAGCCTAGTCTGCAAGGCTATGGAGAGTATCATCATGGAACTCATAAAGACATTGAGGACCTACAGACACTAGATCCTACCCAATTTGGCTTTGTCAAGGGCAGATCCTGCCTTTTGAACCTGGTCGACTTCTTCAAAACAAGGCCATAGATGAAGGGAAGGTAATCCACACAGCCTATCTGGACCTCGCAAAGGCATTTGACACAATACTCCACTCGGGCATCATAGATAAGCTATCCAGCCTAAATATAAACCCCTATGTGTATGTCACAAGATGGGTCACAAACTGGCTCAAAGACAGAACCCACAGAGTCAGAGTTGCTGGAGCCATGTCAGATTCAAAACTGGTCACAAGTGGCGTCCCACAAGGTTCTGTCCTGGGACCTCTCTTGTTCGGTATTTACTTTTCTGAGGTACAGGCAAACGTGGGAGGACTATGGCTCACCAAGTTCGCAGATGACTGCAAACTGGGCACCATAATCGACTCTCAAGCCGACACAAACATCCTTCAAAAAGGTCTCGCAGAGGCTGATAACTGGTGCCAGAGCCATGGTCTAAAGCTAAATGCCAAAAAGTGTATAGTCATACCCTTTGGCAAAAACAATGTGCCCACAAATTACCACATAGGTGGTAACCCATTAAGTACAGAGAAAGTAATTAGGGATCTGGGGACCCAAGTTGATAGCAATCTCTCCTTTGACAACCACATTGCCAAAGTGGTTAGAAAGACCTTCTACATAGCCCACCTCATCATGAAAGGATTCACATCCAGATCGAGAGGTAATCGTGCCCCTTTATTCATCCCTCATCAGGCCCATCATAGAATACAATGCCCCCTTTGGGATGTACCTTACCCGACACCTGCAGCAATTAGAAAGACCCCAAATGTACCTCACTAAGAGGATCAAGGGACTCAAATGGATGCCATATGCTGCTTGGTTAAAAAAAACTCCAGCTCTACTCGGTCGCATACCGCCTACTTAGAGGCGATCTATGCCTGACATATAAAGCTATGTCCAACCCAGAATTAATGGACATGCTCCACCTCAGTAAATCTAAATCCCTTAGAGCCACGCACTCGAGGGACTTGAACCTCAGCACAGAAATAAATAGAACATGCTGGAGGGACAGATTCATAACCCAGAGGCTCCCTTCGCTCTGGAATAGAATTCCCATTCATGTTAGGCAGAGCACCTCACTGACTCTCTTCAAGAAGAATCTTGATGAGTGGATGGGGGATCATAGGTTTGTCCCGGGGATTACTTCCGTGTCACTATTAGACAGAGGCTCAGTAAACTAAACTTTAAAAAGGGCACAGTATACTCAAATCAAGGGGTGGCGTAAGCCAAACACAATCGGGCTAGGCTTATAAATGCCCGAGGGCAGATAGCTTAGTATGAACCTATAATTAGGGGTGCATTGAGGTGTAAGAACATGCAAAGCTGAACACTAGTAATTTTGCAGTACTTCAGTGCTACAAGTATGTTAGTTAATTGGGTCTATATTACATAGTCATATATGACAACTTCGAACGTGATATGGTCAAAACCATAAGTTTGAAGTTGTCATACTTTGATTGGAGGAAAAAAAAGAAACGTACTCTAGGGTTGTAAGCAGAGGGGTAAGCCCCCCTGCACCCCCCACATCTGGGACTGCACCCACCACAACTCCCGCTCTTTAGATATACCAACTCTGAGGTCACGTTACTTGTTAGAAAGTGTTTGGCTGCAGCTATGAATTGTTTCGGTTGCATATAGAACTTCTAGAATTTTGTAAAAGTCTCCAGGCTTAGCTTTTACAGAACATTTTTCTTAATTTCCAACACAGAACTGCTGGAATATAGAGGGATACTCCTTAACTAGTTGCACCACTAGTGTGTGGTTACTCAGCAAGTTGACTGTTCTCAACCCCTATGGACAAGACTACTAGTGTTTTTGGAGCAGGATGTCCGCACATAAGATCTAAATATTTTCTATATTTAGAAACTCCACAAGTAAAAGGGTCTCTGTCAAAGGAAAGAGCCTGTTCAGTGATGGATATTTATGGAAAACAGAGAATGCCTCCTAAAGGATCAGTTAGGTTTGGTAATTGGATAGTGTGTATTTGCTTGAGTTGACCCCATCTGAAGTGGGGGATGATTACCCATTATCTACATAATGAACTGTATGAGCATGTCAAGTATGTGCTTGTAGTTCCACAGTTTTGAGCCAAATGAGCAGGCTATCAACCAGTCTAAGCCCAACTTACAAGACTTCAATGAAACTTTTCTTAAACAGGAATGCAATTAAAACTGCTCTGACCTGCTCCCCCCCCCCCCAAGCAATGAATGACAGCAAAATAATTCCAAATCTGTAAATACTTGGTGATTTTAAGATTTGCTATCTGAATTCAGTCAAGCTTGTGAGTAACCATTTTCTCACTGTTAACTTCATGGCATAACTTTTTAATCATCTTACAGACCATTGAATGGCATCTCATCTCTCCCGTAGACATTGACATTACTGCAAAAATGTTAAAAGTAGGCAGCCAGTAGTGTAACTTGAACCATACCTCTCAACTGTACAGAATTTTGCAGAATGTCCATATTTTTGGTCTGTTCATAAAATTGTAGTTTTCTGGCAAGTTAGTGGCAAATCATTAAAGATCAAAGTTAAAAATGACAAACATTTGAGTTTCAGACTTCATATCATTCAGAAAATTAATGCTAATGTAAAAGCTGTTCTATCAACTTTCTAACTTTGTAAGAGCAATATTTTAAAATTGCCCCTATTTTGGGGCCTTTGTCCAACTTTCTTTGTCCAGATTTCTTGCTCTTGATGTTGAGAGGGACTTCTCACAGCTAGGGCAACATCACTGACTCTGACAAATGGGTTCATACTTCAACAGATGGTGATCCAAATATTTCTGAGGCTATATGGTTGGCCTATCCAATAAACTTCCAACCTAGTGGGTGCTATCCTTAAAGATGGAGAAGCATCTTAAAACCATCCAAATGCAATTGCTTAACATGCAGAGTAAAACGAAGGTTTATGAAAAAAATTTCTTGATGCAGCTGGGCTGCTGCAAAGATTAATAATGGATCCTCTACTGAATATATATTGATAAGATTGGTGTAAAATCAAGACTCTAAATACTTAGTAGTGATCTAAAATTTACCATCTGAGTTAAGCTGAGCTTAACAGTAGTAATTTCTATCTCATTGTTTTCCTGGGTCAACCTTTTGATGAACAGTCTTGCAGTCTATCCCCTAGACATTAATATTACTGCAAAACTGCAAAGTCCGCTAGCAGCCACTGGTGATTTCTCTCAGCTAGGGCAACATGTCTGACCATCTGTGACAGGTTCACAGTTCAACAGATGGTCATCCAAATATCAGTGAGGCTACTTGTTTGCAACATTGATATCGGGTAAACTTCCAACATAGTGGGGAGTTATCCTTAAAGATTAAGTACCTTAAAACCATTCAAATGCAACTGCTTAACATGCAGAGTAAAACAAAGATTCATGAAAAAATGTCCCAATACAGCTGGCTGCTGCAGAATTTGATAATGGATCTCCTACTGAAGATATAAGACTTGGTATAAAATCAAAACCGCTATTTTTCACTGTGGCTCCATGATACATGTATCTGAGCAGACTTCTAAGACCATCTGTATGAGCAGTACAACCTGCGTTTACAAACTACACGTACAATTCAATTTGTCTACTACTTCATGCGTGTGACTGCTCACTGGTTATATCTCATCTTGTGCATGTATACATGTCAATTGCATATGCTAAATCATTCAACATGTACTAGGTTATAAAACAGCTTCTAGTGTGAACTTGCAAGTGCTGGAGCCATTGAATAAGGCCAACCTGCTTGGTTAAGAAGCATGGTGACATTGCAATGCATCTATGGCTATCACAAAGTTTTTTGGTGGTTCCAGTACAGGAAAACATGCTACAGATGATACAAATGCAAATTGGCTCACCAGGTAGTGACAAGTTTTCATGGTTGTGTGAGTACTTGCAAAATGGGACCAAATCTGCACACTTCCCTACTAAAGGCAAGGATTGAAGTTCAAAATACTACAGTTTCTGGGTCTATATTAAAATCTTGAAGTTTGACAAAATTGAATACGATATTGTCGACAGGAGAATACTGAAAGCGCACTACATCAAATGTTTAAACGGAAAATCTCTGTAGGAGATTTCCATTTACTTCAATGTAGTGCGTCCTCGGAGTTGGTATATTTAAGTACGGGGAGTGTGGGGGGTGCAGCTTGCCCCACTGTCTGCACACTTTAGTTTTTTTTTTTAATTTAGTATTTTTTTTGGTTTTGATAGTTTAAGACTTCTATCACTAAAGTTCAAGCTTTAGTGATTTGAAGTTTTAAACCTTGAGATCATTATTTAGACCCCAGTTTTTTGCTTACATTGTTGGAGTAATGTAGGTTGAATGTTTCTTCAGCAGAATGAGGTACCTTTTGATATCTTTATAGGTATTTACTGAGATATTGGAGTGCACTTGTTTAATGTCAGGTTTTTTGCACTATGCATAGGCTTTCTTATGGCTTTCTGAGCATCTGTTGCAAAGTATAGCAAATGCAGGTGTTCTCACAGTTATTGCAACTGGGGCTCACATGGAGTGATTGCAGAGAGACCTTTTGGTATTTTGGTTTCATCTTGGATTAATTTGTCTATTTGTCCAAAAGCAGCATAACGGTAATGTTCCAATTAAGCGGTCTAATTTTGGGATTATTCACAAGCTCCTGGCAGGAAGGAATAATTTTCAGTTTTTCCCATCAGAAATGGAAATGCAGCTCTTGAGTATCACATGGGTGTTGGTCTTCTGAATATCTGAATGCCCCTTACTAAAATTCTGAAACCTATTTGTGTATGAAATGTGTAGTCGGACAGCGTAAGGTTTCATTTTGATCAAGGAACCAGCTAACTTTGCCAGCCTGGTATAATTTTATCATTACTGAATGTCCTGTCTTGCTTTTTAACCATACTAGCAAAACCTGTTAGTCCAAATGGACTGAATTTTTTTTCCTTTCCCCTGCCAGGTTATCAACAGGTTATGATGATGGCCTGCAAGCAAGTTAAAGGATCCTGGGGTTGAAGACATCAAAAGGTAGGAAGAAAATTATTTGGAGAAAATACTATGGAGCCATCACTATACAACTTACTAAGATTGAGCATCTCTGTCATGGCATAGCATTGAGCATCTCTGTCGTGGCATAGCATTGAGCATCTGTCGTGGCATAGCATTGAGCATCTGTCGTGGCGTAGCATTGAGCATCTCTGTCGTGGCGTAGCATTGAGCATCTCCTTGTTTCTAGAAATGTTGTCATTTGTCATGTTTCTCTCCTATAGGTAGTACCTGGCTTTAGTGTTATGAACACTATGCACAGTTGCTGACGTATGTGATTCATGAGTCGGTATGTCCACTATTTATGTTTTGAGCTGTAAGCTTTTTAACACTTATGCCTAAAGTTTCGCTTTTGTATTCTAGCTTAGTATCTCTCAAGCACACTCTCTCAATATGCATTTTTGAGCATATAACAATGCTGAGGCTGGTAACTTGCTGTGAATAATTTGCATTCCAAATCTTTGAGCTGTTTATGATCAGATTTGTTATTAGGCTTTGCAAGCCTTACTTTGCAATAAAAGGCTTATAGTTATGGTCACCTTTGTAAATGAGCGGTGATGTCTCTGATGCTGAAGCATGAGTATCGCCACACCACCTTTGCGAGAACCATGACGCTAGGATTGAAGATCACCAAGAAGGTAGGAAACTATTTTACTATTTTTGAGAAACAATTGCATTGGTAACGAGATTTTAAAGTTGGGTGCTTGAAGAGGTTTTTTTCTACAGGCTTAAAGAATTCTGGGGTTGAAGATCCTTCAAAAAGGTAAGCGACATTAAATCTATGCATCTATAAAAATGTAGAGTTCAGTGTTTCCGTAAATCCTTAGTATGGTATTTAGTATCTCTACCGTGCTATTTTTTTCTAGTTTTGGAGGTACCATTAATTGACAAATTGGATTGATTTGTTTTCTTCTGTCTAACAAATTGCAAGGATATGAAGTGAGAACTGATTTTTAGCAAATTAGGTGATTTCAGTCTAGAAGGTAGTTGCAAGCTGCTTTGGATTCCTCTTTAGGTGAGATCAGCTGATTTTGTGCCGCCTTGCAGCAGTGTAGATTGTTTGTGCTGCCTTGCAGCAGTGTAGCTTGTTTGTGCTGCCACTGCACTAATTGCTGTGACGAAAATTGCCCAGAATAGCATTTAGGTCAAGTGGATAGCTGTTAAGCAAAAAAAAAAAGCTGTGCATCAAGACTACAGTTGCATCCTCTGTGCAGCCATCTTTACCTTTTGGCTTTCTTTTTAAAGTGTAGAGGTTTGTTTTTCGAACTGTAAGCCTCTAAGTGATCGTTTTAGTGCTGGAATTTGCAATAACTTCAGTGGTCAGACTTGAACAATATATCTCAGTGACTGCGATTTTTAGTTTTGTTGCAGTGCTTGTCATAATGGTTGGAGAATCTAGTGCCATCTTGATCATGCTGATGAGGCAGCCTCCTGTGTAACTTGGTTTTATTAATGCAACAGTTGTATAGTGATGGATATGTACTGCTTATCTGGTAAGATTTTATTGTGTAATTGTGCTTTGTGCTACCAAGACTTTAACTATCACATGGCAGCAGGACCCCAGGATCGAAAAAGGTCAAGTGGATCCCAGGAGTGAAACCATAGGTAAGAAATGTGTATTGTATATATGCTTGACATGATTAAGACCAAAAGGATGAAAGGCTATTTTAGTTTGCTTTGTAATTGTACAAAGTGCCCCAGAATCACAGGCTCAGCACCGGACTTGCTGTTCTGTATGTTGGTTTTCTGTAAAACAAGTATGGTACAACTAGTGAGCATTGAGCAATTGCATTCCAAATGTCTGGTCGAGCTTTATCTATATGCCAGCTGTATACCTCTATTCATCTCACAAAACTTATGCAGAGCAACAGTTTTCTCATTTGCCTAATAAAGTACAGCCTTCTGATTTCTCTTGCATAAAAAGTCAAAACTTTTCCAGAATGAACTGTTAGTATAAAAATATTGGCAAACTTTTCTAGCATACTGAATCAAATGTCTGACACCAAGAATCCATACATGCATCTTATTTAATACACAACTTGAATGTGGAAACACTTTGCGTATTGAAAATGTTAGAATTAACAAGCCAAGTAGCTTGCATTCCAATTCGGCAGGAAGTGTTTTTCCACTAAAAATTGACATAATCCCTCAAATGCAACAATCCCTGTGCTTTATTTGTGGGTCAAATGTCTTGCAGTGATGGATATTGGAGAAACACTTTCACACTGAACAGCTGTTGAATAAACAAGCTTAGTAGCAGCTTGCATTCAAAATGAGAATCCGTATGAAGTGTTTCCAGTGTGTAGTCACTTCCATAACTGACCAATTCCAAAGCATCTTGGATTTCAGTTCGTGATAAGTTTTCTTTTGATCCCTAAGTGCTTTGAAGCGAATGAGGGTTTTACCATACACCAGAGATAAAGATGGATGGTTGAAACTTTAGTCTCTGGTCTAACTTCAGACCAGGTTATGGTGCTTAATGATGCAATCCATGCCAGGATGTGGTAGTAATGTAGCTGGCCCTATAGGAGTATAATGAAGAGATGGCCACTGATAATGAGGTGATGTCAAAATTCTGGTCCTTGGTGACTGCACTTCAGGGTGCAAGACATGGTGATAGGGCTGTTGTGAGGACAGAATTTGACAGGATATGGTAATATAACTGATATGACAGTGTGGTATATTGGGATATCATAGTGACTTACCTGGTCTGAGAAGTAGTTTCTCAGTAAAAGGAAATGAGAGACAAAAATCTGTTGCAAATCTAGAAACACCTTGTACTCTGGGTTTTCACTTCATGCAGAAATAGCTGCAGGCTGCCTCAGTCCATTTCTGTCACCTTTGTGCTAAATATCTTAATGTCTGGAGAAAGCTGTATAGATCTTAAATTAATTTAAAAATGTGTAAATATCCAGGAATTTTCTACTGTACATGTGACCATTGTAAATGACTGAAATATTGCAGTTGTAATCCATTCCTCAATTTTTATTGTACTAGGATGTAAATAAGATCTTGTAAATCGAAGATCCAAGAATTCAGTTTCTGTACAACTGCAAAGATGTGATGTTACCTGTGATGATATTAAACCAATCCTGTTCTGCCTGTCAACCAATCCTGTTCTGCATATTGGAAATGTACTGACCATGTAATAACTTTTGAATGAAATAGTTATTGCATCTTGAATTTCACTGTGTGGCTTTTAGTGAAATGTACTAAAAACTGTAAAATATAAACAATTTGTAAACGTTTTTCTGGCAAATAGATAATGTGTAACTTTTAACGGGCTCTGTCATTATTTATCCTTCCACAGGAGTTACCTTGACATGGTGGTTGGACTTAACTACTACTTTCTTAATCAGTGGTACCAAAGACTCCTAAACCTCCTCACTTAGTTTGCTTATTTATAACTTGTCAGGTTAGCATGAGTCCTATAGGGGCACCAAAACCAGTCATTCCTAAAACTGTGATTGAACTGATTTTCAAGGGTGGCGTAAGAATAACGCTAAGCAAGTGATCATAGGGACCATAACATTCACACAACACCTTCGAGCAGATGAATTCAAAAGCTCTTCCCACCCCTGTTGATCACTCCAAATCAAACAATCTTGCATGATGTGTGGTATAAATGTCTGCCCATTCAGTCAGACCAGCTACCACTTTGGCTACCTTTAAGGGTAAAAGAGTAAGCTTGGTGTACACTAGGAACCCATACCTATAGGGTGGGAATACACTCAGGAATATAGTTCTATGTTTTGGTAAAGTCACTGGTTTCTGCAAAGAACTGGTGCAATAGGATTAGGTCTTGGCACAAAGCTAGGGCACTAGTTGCCTCAGAGCACCCAGTTGTGGTGGTCTTTTGCGCTAGTTCAAGGATTTAAGACTTCCAATAGAAACCTATTGGAATGTTTCCAGCTGAGCAAGGTTTTGATTTATTTGTGGAAAAGGGTGCATTTAATCTAAGAATACTGGGGTAATCATTGATACTTAAGACATTTCTTTTTTTAATTGTGCAATATTTCCAGACTGTATAAAACCTGATCAAATTAGCTGTCCTCAAGCACCCAACCCACATCTATCTGAACAGAGCAATTTGTAATCCAGTGGACAACATAAATGCTCATTGTTTTGGCATGCTGATGTAGGAGCTAGGTTTCATGAATGCCCTGTGTAGCCTGGAGGGGAGTCTGGTAGATAAATCCCAAAATATCCTTTGACATCACCATTTCCAAAATGGGATGCAAATTGTCCATGTGTGTAACTGGCAAGAGATTCAACAAGGCAGGAAGCCATTCACAACCAGCGAGCCTGTAAACTTCAACTTCTACATTCTGTACTGGTACAATTTGGGTGCCATTCTGTTGCAGTCATGCCAGCATAGACAAAGTGATCACTTCAGATTTCCTATGCATAAGGTAGAAGGGAGAATATGGAGAGTGATCATTCTGAATTCTAGAAGTAGCCCAACATATAGGGTAGGTCAGTGCCCAATGCAGTACTGGGGCAAGCTGCAAATGGAATGTGATAAGATTTAAAACTAATTTAGGGACGCTGCTTTCCCAGGCAATATGCAATATCTGCTGGATGACTTGCACTTGACATTTTTCTGTGCAATGAGCAAAAATTTTGGAAGACTTCTTCAAATTGCTTCAGTCCTCTTTGTTCCAGAGCACCCTGTCTGTAGAGGTCTGGGACGTGGACTGCTGTAAATTTTCAAGCATTTCATGGGGGAAGTTGTAATCTGGCAAATTAGTGTCATGGGTATTTTTACAGCAATAAACTGTTTTGGGACCTTCTCAAATTAGATTTTGTTCAATACTGCCAGATATGTTTGTGTAAGACTCTAAAATATGCATAATTTCATGTATGCAGTCACCTGCTTGCTTTTCCAGGATGACAAGTTGAATAGACCAGTTCCAGCAAAGACCAGGGTTCAAAGGTTGTACATAAAGAGTGAATATAGAGCAAGTCCAATGATGTACACAACAGTCATCACTGGATTAAATTTGTACAAAGCTGTAGTAGAAAACATGGACAAGCATACAGCATGTGAAGAACACTCCCATTTACTCTGGAACATAAACGTGTAAATGGAAATATATAGTATAATATTTTTCTTCCTAAACTGAGGTTGTGTGTATACATACACACACACACATACATACATATATATATATATATATATATATATATACATATATATATATATATATATATATATATACACATACATATACATATACATATATATATATATATCTCAACATCTCAACACTGGCACAAATGCATGGATATTTTAGCATCCTTGTCTAAGAATACAATATGAGTAATGTTGCTCAGGAGAACAAATCTGAGTATCTAGAAGGATAAAATAGAACTTGTTCCACATTTCCCAATCATTGATGGAAAATCCATGCAACATGCTTAAAGGGGAAAAAACCTGCAAGGCATAAAACTGCTGGCTGTACTTGTTGCATTCAGTTGCTGCTGGCTAACAATTGCATAGGACAAAATATGCACCACTACTGTGTTCAGTGGCCTACATGATGTGGGCATGTTGGTGGCACTAGTAGTTTCTTTACTAGCATGTTTGTCATGTAAGTCAGTAATACATCTTTGACAAATGTGGAATATTTAGTAAGAATTACTGGCTTGTATGTCATAGATAAGTGTGATTAGCAGACCAGCTGTGGTAGGAGGGGGAATGCTTTGTAATTTTCATATTTCCATAATTTCTTGCCTCCTGCTCATACTTTGTTTACACGGCTGACTGGTATACAGCATTCAGAATCTAAGAGTGTTGTCTGACTGGAAAATTAAATCAGTGCACCATTTACCTCATTGAAAAATGCATTTTTCTAGTGGAATATAGCATTTTCAGTGGATGTTTCTTGTAGTCCAATTGCCACTACTTGAGCATGTGCTATGTTATCAAACAGTATAGGTGATGTGAGTTGTGGCATCCAAGGAGCCAGTAAACTTGATAAAAATTACTTTTATTTATGTTAACACTTAAAGCACTATTCCTAGAAGAGCCAATACAGATATGAAATGGGTGAAGATGTGAGGTATGTCCTATATGTTGCACATGTGGATTTCTGAATGGTTTCTTACATCAGCTGTAACTCATGTTTTTTACTGTTTGGATTCCTAATTACTTTATTCCGATCGTTCCTGTGTTCAGGATAGCAGTTGTACTAGTATCTCAATGTTAAAGATGTATATTCTAAAGGTACACTCTGTACTCATTACTACATGAGCAATAACTAATGGCTGTTTCAGGAGAGTGGAGGGTATATTTCTGTTTGCAGGGTTCTTTTACACTAGTTTTGAATCCTTGTAACATTAGGTGTGTGTAGTTGGTTTTGAACAACTTTTTTGCCTTGCATGTGGCAATACCAGTTGCCAAAATACCTTAGTGCTATAGAAACATTCAACAGCCTAGGATCACCAGACTAGAAATTAGGGGTCTATATTACAAGACGAAGATGCATTCTTTTGAATGCATCTTGGTCGAACATAAAAGGCTGAAAACACAAAATATAGAAGAGGTTGTTAAGCGAATTCTTTTCCTTGGCCGCTTTGGTACTTTGCCATTTTTGGCACTGTATTGCGGTCTCTGAGTTGGTATATTTAAGTAGGGAGGGGGTGTGGAGGGTGAAGCTCCCCACTTAATGTAATATTTGAATTTTTTTTTTTGTTGGAACAGTGAATCCCCCCCCCCCGGAAGAAAATCTCTGTTTTGACACTTCGACATTGTAAGCTTTTTGCTTATATAGGGTCGATTTAATCACCATTCACTTTAAGCATTCACTGATCTAATATAGACCAAAATTAGCCATGTGGTAAGTGTGTGTGTGTGTGTGTGTGTATATGTGTGTGTGTGTGTGTGTGTGTGTGTGTGTGTGTGTGTGTGTGTGTGTGTGTGTGTGTGTGTGTGTGTGTGTGTGTGTGTGTGTGTGTGTGTGTGTATGTATGTATGTATGTATGTGTGTATATATATATATATATATATATATATATATATATATATATATATATATATATATATAATGTGTGTTGAAATCATATTAATACATGGGAACTTGTTGCTGCATATGTAATGACATTTTGAGCTGGAAGTGCTCTACACTACATGCTACACATTGCTTAAACCTGTGCCCTTATGATGTATATCTGTTCATTTCCT
This sequence comes from Protopterus annectens, assembly GCF_019279795.1. NCBI lineage: Eukaryota > Metazoa > Chordata > Ceratodontiformes > Protopteridae > Protopterus > Protopterus annectens. The sequence goes on from NC_056751.1 coordinate 442,691,968, forward strand.
AACACTGCATTAAATGAATACTTGGTGTCAAATCTTATCCACATGAACATGGGGAGGTTCATGCTATTAGTTAACTGTTCACATTGCACAACAGGTGAGTCTTTAGTTTCAAAATTCTATAGCTTGTTTAATCGGCTAAAATGAAGTATGTTACTATACTGCTTAGATGGCACACTTCAGTTAAACTTTCATTTTAGTTAATGAAACTGTCATGATCCTCTTTCCTTGCAGGACACACACAGGTCCTGGCTGCAAGGAAGAGCAGTGACTATTAACATCATGTCATGAACTTAATGCCACTGTTAAGGAAAATACCCATGTGACCCAGGATTCTACATTGCTGGGAGTAGAGGTGGTTAGACTTGCAAATTTTCATGCCAGCAACACACCTGCATGATGTATGGTAGTCTTTCATATAACTTTTTTTAGCCTGGGGACTGGAATCTGTATGTTGGCGTTGTGTTAAATTACTTTTCAAGAGTGCTGTGTGTTATGTTCTCAAAGTGCTGTAACTTTGTACAAGTCTTTCTATGAAGGATAAAGCTGCCATAATGTTTAGCATAACTTGGAAATTCAAAGCTTTGTTAGTACAGTCAAAGCTTGAACTTGTGACTTGGATAAATGGATCTTTCCATAAACTGGCTTCAAGCACAAGAACAGTAATGGAACATTGACTTCCCACAATGGAAGTGAACCAGTTGAGTGCCCTTGCCAACTGGATACAATGTGCCACCTTATCTTCAACTAAGGATGTAGTTGAGTATAGTGGCACACAACCTCATAACAAAGTGATGTCTTGCCTACAAAAATGAAAAAATAGTTGATATACTGCATTCAGAACACCACACTTGCACTGAAATATAGGCCTTCATGACTGACTTTGTATCTGTGAATTTGGCAACTGTCCTCTAATAAAGTATCTTGGTACCTTTTTGAGTTGTTTGGCATTTATGGCATATGTTAAGATGTTTTGAACACATTGAAATCTTTATTATAAAAAAAAATCATACCTTTGAATTGAGTATGCTTACCATCCTTGTTATAACTTATTTCATTGCAGCAAATGTGCTGTAACTACTAATTGGTGGTTAGACAATGCTCCCAGAAAACATGTAGATGCATATTTGTTGGCAATGGTGGCATAACTTCTCTTGGATCAAATCTATGACATTGAACTCAATTACATCACACTTGTATTCAATGGACATGAAGTGCAAGTCGGCCTTTATAAAGATACCACCTTTAACTTTTACATCAAACACTGTAGTTTCAGTAGAGCCGTTATTACTATTTTGTGAGCCACATCTGTGTGCCAGTTAATTGCAATTTATAATGTATTGACGTGCTTGTATATCAAACAATCAAACATTTGCACAGTTGCACTTGCATAAAACTGATGCATATCCATAGTATATGCTGCATCTGTATGCATACGCAGTAGCATAACTATTTTCACATGCCATTCTACCATCAGTGTTCTAGTAAATGTGCAGTTCATGTCTGGGAAAACAGATCTAGTAGTCTGACCAGAATGTTTAGATGCCCTTCTAAGGACAAACACTTGAGGTAGCTCAGTATGAGTGGTGCACTATATCCCTAATCATAGGTGATCATAGGTTACTAGGCTAATGGCCCTGAGGCCCTTTACAAGCCTCCCAAAGAGTTTATCCCCAAAAAAGAAACCTCAGTCAGCACCTGTCAACCCGGTCAATGAGGGACAAAGGTGGAACCTCTGGGCAGATTTGTGGTTTCCCATGCATTCATCAAGGTTGCGTTTGAAGAGGGTCAGCGATGTACTCTGGGAAGTCTGTTTCAGAAATTGGGTGGCCTCTGGGAGACTGGGCTCCAGGAGGTTTTGTTGCATATTAGATTTGGGGCTTTCATGTGAGTAATGCGAGGGGTTTGATTTGCAGATATGGAGCATCTCTAGTAGGGCAGGGTCTGATATTGCCTTGTAGGTGACAGATTGCCTCTGAGAATCTCTACATTAGAGTGAAGTGATCCTGTCCACATAGGATAGGAGTTGGGAGGCCATGGATTCTTTGAGGTTCATAGGTGTGTGTATTAGGCTAATGGCCCTGGAGCCTTTACATGCCTAGCCCATAGGATTGCCCTGTCATCATGCCACCCAATGTTAGTTTCCAGTGCCTCTATTGAGTAGAGCCACTAAAGTGATCCCACAGGGTGAATTTACCATTTCCCATCCACTCTTGAAGAGGGCCAGTGAGGTGCTCTGCTTGACATGCATGGGGAGTGTATTCCAGAGCATGGGCAGTCTTTGGGTTAAGAACCTGTCCCTCCAGCATGTTCTGTTTGTGGTAATGAGGTTGAGGTCTCGAGTGTGGTGCAGAGGGATTGGGATTTCTTTAGATGTAGCATGACTAACAGAGCTGGGTCAGACATGACTTTGTAAGTCAAGCAGAGATGATCTCGAAGTAGGCAATATGAGCAAGAATAGCTGGAGTTTTTTTTCTGTCCATATAGGACATGTGTTTAAGACCTAGGATCCTCTCTGAGGTACTTTTGTGGCTTCTCCAGTTGCAGGTGTCTAGTGAGGTACATGCCAAATGGTGCATTGTACTCTTGGTCTGGGGAAGAGTAGAGAGACTGACCTCTTCCTGGATGCAAACCCATAGTAATGAGATGTGCCACACAGGACATTTTGACCACAGTGGCAATGTTGTGGTCAAAGAAAAGGTTGCTGTCAACCTGTGTTCCCAGATCTCTTAATTCCTTCAGTGGACTACCATCGATGTGCTAATTCATGGGAACAGTTTTTCCCAAAGGGGATAACTATGCATTTTTTGGCATTGAGCTTAAGGCCATGGTTTTGACGCCAGTAGTTGGTGTCAGTGAAGCCTTTCTGTAGGATGTCTACACGTGGAGAGTTAATAATGGCTCCCAGCTTGCAATCATCTACGAACTTGGTCAGCCAGTGTCCTTGTGTTGGCCTGGATAATTCATGGGAACAGTTTTTCCCAAAGGGGATAACTATGCATTTTTTGGCATTGAGCTTAAGGCCATGGTTTTGACACCAGTAGTTGGTGTCAGTGAAGCCTTTCTGTAGGATGTCTACATCATGTGGAGAGTTAATAATGGCTCCCAGCTTGCAATCATCTACGAACTTGGTCAGCCAGTGTCCTTGTGTTGGCCTGGACTTCAGAGAAGTAGATGCAAAACAGGAGAGGACCCAGGACTGATCCCTGTGGGACTCCACTCGTCACTGGTCAGCAGTCTGACTTAGAACCCACAGTGTGAAAGTAGCAGATTCCATCTGTGAGCCAGGTATTTTTATGACCTTTCCCGCTGGTGCAGGTGTTTGGAGAGGTACATACCAAATCGGGCATTGTACACAATTATAGGCCTAATGTTTTTTTTCTGGATGCAGTCCCTTTACTTATAAGATGAACCAAATAAAAAAGCTTTCATGACCACTGCTGCTACATGATGGTCAAATGAGAGATTACTGTCAACCTGGGTACTCAGGTCTCACCACAGGTGTGCCAAGGGGGTTGCCATTGATGTAATCAGTAGGGGCCATGTTTTTGCCAAATGATATAATTTTTTTTCCTTTTAACTTAAGGCTATGGCTTTAGCACCAGTGATTTGTTGCTGTGAGACCCTCTTGCAGTATGTTAACATTTGGAGAGTCACTGACACCCAACTTAGTCCACAAACTTGGGCAGCCACAGGCCCTTTGTCTTTGCCTGGACCTCTGAGAAGTAAATGCCAAACAAGGGTCCCAGGACAGATTCCTGGGGACACTAGTCACAGTCTGCTGTTAGAGGTAGTGGTGCCTATTTTGATCTTGTGGGTCTTATTCGTTAGCCAGTTGTCCACTCGCCTGATGAGAGAGGGATTTGCGCCAAGTTGAGTTAACATTTTGTTGAATCCAGAGTGGGGGATGTGTCAAAGGTCTTGGCCAAGTTAAGTTGAGCTGTATTTACTGACGTTCTCTCATTCAGAGCCTTTATGGTCTCTCAGAAGTCATCCAGGTTCAACAGGCAAGATTCCCCCCTGACAAATCTGAATTGGGTGGGTCAACTGCTTGGAGACTGCCTATGTCCTTTGTTTAAGATCCATAATACACTCCATTGTTTTTACCCTTGGACAACCATTTATTTTTGTTGTAAATCCTGTTTATCCAACAGACAAGTTTGTTTCTTTGAGAAGCAAGTTTTAGTTCTGTTGGGTATGGCTGAGTCCATGCATTTGTACAGGTGCTTGTATACTGCATTGGCATACTGTTAGTTACCTGCATCCTCTTGAGGGGGGTTATGTTGTGAAGTTACTGATAAACCTCCCTTAGGAGGTTGTAGTCTGCTTTTGGGAAGTTTTTTAGCCTGGTTATGGCTGAGGGTGGGGGTTGGGTGGGATAGAAACTTGAATGAGATAGACTAATCTAATTTCACCATGGAAGAATGTACAATGAGAGTAGTGCAGCGGTCACCCATGTTGGTGAGATCAAGTCCAGAATGTTATCTGCCCTTGTGGGAAATGAGCCTAGCTGGTCTAGTGCATTAGAATTGGTTTAAGCCAAGGAATCGTTGGGTGAGTGCATCACTGCAGGAATACTTCACTCAGTCTGGTGGGGGAGTTGAAGTCACCAAGGATCAGGGGTATTAGGGGTGTACTTTTGAGCTGAGTAGGTCCAGGTAGGAGGAGTGGGTGTCCCAAGTCATGGAGGTCTATGTCTGACTTGGGTGGGTGTCATGCCAACTGTCAGTTGCACCCTGAGCAATTCCAGTGTCATGCTGGCAAACCAGACTGGAGGTGTGCCTGTCCTTAATGAAGATACTCCACCACCCTTAGTCTTTCCGACATTGTTTGGGGTCAGAAAATGTGGAGTGAGGTATAGCATGGTAAGGCAGGGGGTGTGGTCTGCAGCCCTGAACCAAGTTTCCCTGATCTCAGACATTTGCATCTTCCAGTCTGAGGACAGCATCCAGTGAATGCCTTTTCAGGTTAAAGCTCCTAGTATTAAGCAGAGTTGCCTTCAATTTGCTTTTTGACATAAAAGTCAAAGTATTGTAAGAAAACACAACATTGGTAACTATGTAGTACAATGCAGTCAGTATAACACCAAAACACATGTCACTTTGTTCAACCTAATTCTTACTTGCATACAATAAGATGGATGGAGTGTTGCAATATGTCAGCACCATTGACTCTGTACTTTACTGGGACCATGCATGGCAGTGTCTCTAATACTTGTGTGCATGCTGACCACTTCATAATGTGGTAAGCCTTGTGATTTGGGATAGCATTCAGATTAACATGAGATGGGGGAAATTGGCTGTTTTTACCTTAAGAACATGGCAGAACCTTAAGAACATGGCAGATGCTTTGTAACATGATCATGGTTGTCTGAAGACCACATTCCTGTTTACCTATTTTACTGCTGCAGGTTCTGGAGTAATCTGACTGTCGCTAATCTAGTGAATTACCAGTGAGTGCTTGAGTTCCATATGAGCATTATTTTGATGCTAAAGTGTGTCAAAATGGTGAGCAGAATGTAAGATTAGAATGTACAATTAAGACCAAGACCACTGGCATAGCCCAGTCTTGCTTCCTAGTCTGGCTGAAGTAGCCGTGCCTCTTGGTGTAAGAATTCTAGACAAAGCATGACAAAATGGGGGGGGGAGGCCCAAAAATACGGACAGATCATAAGCTTAAAGTTGCTAGAGTAATAGAAATTGTTAACATAGATTTTCTTAATGATTCTAAGTCTAAATACACATGCATGTCATTTGGTGACTTCAGCCCTCGGATCATCCCAGTGATTTGCCAGAGAACAAATTAACAGGAGCAGACCAAAAATGATGCAAGAATCTTAACCGTTGAGAAATATTACTAGCAGTTTCTTAAAAAACTCTCCCCCCATATAGAGAATAATGCATACCCCACAGTGCTATGGTCAAGAAAAGTTTTGACAGCACTGTATGCTAACAATGGGCTGAAGCACAACTGTCCTAGAAGAGTTTGAGTATTTATCACATATCCTAGCAGAACTACTCTACCATAATAGTTGGGTTGCTGTGGAAAGGGTCTCTACCCATAGGCCTAGAAAGCTTTAAAGGACACATTACTGATAAAGCTGGACACCATGCCAAAAGATACTGCTACAGTTCTGAAGTCCTTGTTGAAAGGAAGCAAGTTTTTTTTTTTTTTTTTTTGATGGAACCCTGGCACATACCTTAACTGGACATAATTTTACTTTCTATTCTATCTGTTCCAAAAAAAAATCCTGGCACTTCAAGCTTTTAAAGTTTATAGCAGGAATAGGAAATCTGGGTTTTCATCCAATAAGAATTGCTTCAGAATTTCTGTATTTAACCCCTGTAATCTCTAGCTCCCTTTCAGTTTGGGCAACATCTGAAATGCTGTGCTAATTTATGTATGAGATTATGCTGCAGAGTGGGCAGCATAGTATGCAAGTTGTGAGTTTACATTTCTTTGGCAATTTGAAGTCTACCAGGTTGGGTAGGCTTTTCTCCCCAGAACAGAAGAAAAAACAGCTGTGGCGTGATCTACTGATATGAGCAAAACATGCTACACATCCCTCAAAATGGAAGCCAACATTAGTGAGTACCAGTTCCAGTGTGAATAAATTTTGATTTGAAATGTTGCTTGTTAAAGAAATCTTGGCCTTGAATCCTGTTACAGAGGTGGTATTCAACTTCTTCCCCACATACACCATCTGCCATTATGTCTATTACTTTTTCACTAACATTTTATGTTCAGCACTGACTACTCCAGTTAGCTTGTGTTTATAGTTGCTAAGCAAATATTATAGTTTTGGTAGTGTTAAATGACATGGGCACTAATTTACTTCTGTACTACACATGGTCTGTGCTAGTGATGCTGTTCAGCTGGGACTAGTTTACAATATTAAAGTGTTGATGTTGGCAAAAGTGGCCACAGCTCAAGTCTTGCCATGCAACTGGATGTAGGCAGTCAGTGGAAGGTTAGGTGATTAGTACTGTGAGCAATAGTCAAAATGGTTGTGTGAACAAATAAATTATCTCATGGCTGTACATAGCCAGCAGAGTAATTCTAATTGCTGACTTTGGTAAATGAAGAGGAGGCTTCATAGGATGAAGCTTAATGGATGTCATCTGCTCAAATTCTGGTCTAGCTTTGCAGGGCTACTGTTACTTGTGTGAAGTAAGGTGGAAAAGAATGGGCTATCGAAAATAAAGCGCATGTCAGTTTTAGTGCAGTCAATGTGATTAACTTTTCGGTATGGGCTGAAGTTGTCCTATCATTTGCTCACTTGTATTTGAACCTAAACTACTATATACTGTGGCTACTGTGAAACAAACACTTGTGCCCATAATGTCTGTCTACCACAATCTCATCTGAGGACCAGGCAGTCAACAGTGGCTTTATAGATACTGGCTATAGAGGCTGTATGTGGAGGAGAATAACTGGCCCTGTGCTCCTAGAGATGTAAGGCATGTATTTGTGTAAAGCTATTTCCAATACTTTGAGACTTTAGTTTGTTCAAGATTACCCATTTAAAACATACTTTTAGTTAAAATTTGGTACCCACCTACTAACCAATATAGACAAAAAAACTTGTACTCTCTTAACACCTTCTTCATTCTTTCTCTCCTATATGGTGGCCCACTTCTTACCAACCTTCCATCTCCTCTAAAAACAAAGCTATCCTACTGTTATAGCAAAATTTCTAAGTTTGCTACTCGCTATAAATCCTCCTCCCACCACTGCAGTGCCCTACACAAACTAAATTGGCTCAAACTTCCCAACATTCAACTTATGCCCATAAACTCCTCTTTAATCTCTCGATCTGCCCCTCCCTTGCCTCCTCCATAATGCACCTACCCAACAGACTTCTAAGATCCAATAACCAGAATTTGCTTGAACTGCACAAGCCTGATCATCCTCCATGGTAAACACCTACTTTTCTTTTCTCTAGCTCACCTCTGGAGCTCCCTGCCACCTCTCATTTGTACTCCAGACAGTCACTATCTTTAAGACCCTGCTTCATTCCCATCTTAGTTCCCTCTAGGAATGTACCTGCTCCCACATGACACCCCCCCATTTCCCACACTCCTTTACTTCTCTCCTCCATCATACCGAGCCTCTCTGACTATGACCATCTTCATTTTTCTCATTTATTCCTATTCTTGCTCTACTTTTTTTCTTAACTGCTGAATGTAAGGGTGGGACTTTAACGCCTCTTATCCCCCTATCCTACTTGAACTCTGCTCATGTAAATCTGTCAATCCTGTGTTTTTTCACATCCTGAAAAAATCTAACCGGAATATGCACCAATGGATTTTTCTTTAATTCACTTGTGTGCAGTTTTACTATTTGCTTTAACCATTGTTCAATAGTATTACATACATGTAAATGCATTTTCTTCATATTATATTGTTCATGGAGCCTTTCTCCATTGAAAATGGGCTCTTCCTGGGCCAATGGACTATCCCGGTAAACTCAAATAAAATTTGTTAAATCTAATCCATTATATGTCCATATCAATTGGAGGTGAATATAAAAACCTGCATTTACTTGGCTAAAATGTGTGGGGAAGATGCATGGTTTGAAAACTCTGAGCCCCAAGGAATAACTGATGGACCAGTAAGGACATCTTGGACCTAATCCCCCTTTTCTCATCCAGTCTTCAAGATGCAGCATAGAAAACTCATGAATGCTTTTCAGTTTGATCTTTGTAGTAGTCATTTTACCTCCCTGGTGAATAAGAACATGTAGGCAAGCCGTTATTGTGCAAGTTTCCTTTGTATCCTCCTGATACAACCTTACTGTTGAGCAGAAGATTTGAACATCTATTCTAGACAGCTTTTGAATTGTAGGAGTAACTCGGGTGTGACTTCATAACTTCATTGTCATACCCCCCCCCCCCCACAGATTTACTGGACTACCTAACTCTAATGCCCTTAATTCCCTCACATTGTGAGGCAATATGCCAAGACACTATGTAGCCTTGCCTCTGTACTAAAAGTGCCATCTCTGAATATGGATTCCTAAGCAGGTGAAAGTTCTATAGTCCCCTATCAGTATTATCTAGGTTATGCTGTTAAAATCACTCACTAGCTGGTCTCTAGTTAAAATCTGCTCTTTTCACTCTGAAAATCATGGTATGCTTACTGCTTTTGTTGGATGGCAAGCTTTCCAAATATTTGATTCAGTCTGCTGTGTTGCTGCCCAAGTTGCCCCCCTACCAGCTAAAGTTTAAAATCGCACTTTACAGTGCGATTTTAAACATCGGTCTGTATGGAGTGGATAACTGTTGCATCTTGTCTTCCTGAATACTGTACCCAGCATATATTGGCTTCCCCAGGAATCTGTTAACCATCATTTTGGGTAATGGCCTGTAATGCAGCACTCATGGGATCTAAACCAGTAGAAGATTCATTGCGATTATAACAAGTTGGGCACCTGATCTTGGAAGCAAGAGCTGTCTCCTGCATGAGGTTCTGTTAGTTTTGCCCTCAGTGTAAATCTGGATTGTCAGGCAGTGTAATTACTACTATTTAAGTGCAAAGTTACCTTGCTATAATTTTCAAAGTCTTATTTTCTCCTTGGTACCTGATAAGCCATGTGATCCCTGTTCTAGTGTCATCCATCTCCCTCTGTTCCCCTTAATCTTTACTGCATGCATCTTGTCAGACATCACCACAGCCAAGTGGAGTGCTCAGACCAAAATTAAAACAAACCAATGCTCTCCAAATTTTAATGAAAGTAAAGCCTTCAAGTAACCTTTTTCAAAGCAAGAATATTCAAAATCAAAGGAAATTATTTCCCTCAAACGGCCTTGATCTCAACATACTCAGCTCTGTACACAAGTGCAAATAGGGAATTTTTTGTGCATAATATTGTACATTGGTTTCATAGGTATATATTAGGCTAATAACAGCTGGGGCATTTGAGCCTAGCCATCCAGCCAAAATGTATCCCCCAAGTTGTGGCTCTGAGGTTATTTTAAGGGGTGTATGTTGGGGGGCCATTTATAATGCTGTCTCTGCCTATTTCCCATCCAGTGGTGATGGTTGTGCCAAATACTGTTGAGGAAAGTCTCTACCTTGCATGGATGAGAAGCCTGTACCAGAGAATAGTGATTCTGAGAACTGCCTGTCTTAAACATGTGAAGCAGTGTTTAAATCATTGGACCTAGTAGTTCTGGTGCTGTTTTGTAGATATGCAGAAGGTTAGTGGGATCCAAGGATGGCTTGTATGCTAGGCATAAATCTCCTCTTGGCAGTCTGTAGGAAACTGTATAGACATGGGCCTCAGAGTCCATCTTTTTAGGATGTTTGTCTGCCATGTTTTATGCAAGTTTCTTGTCCCAGTTATGTGCCTGGTTAGATATATTTCAAATGTGGCATAAAACAGAGGCAGAATGACTTCCCTGGACCTAGATGTTATACCATCATAAGCCGAGTGGTGCAGCGCACTTCTTACCACTTTTGACACATTTTGTCAAAGCTAGGTTACTATCTATACAAGTCCCTAAATTCCTGATTAATGTTATCTACTTTTAGGTGTTGTATCAATTTATTCTCTGGTTAGCAGACTTCACAACCGTACTATGATGCATCTTTGGCATTGAGTTTTAAACCCAGGCTTTGGCACCAGTCATGTCTTTTAGTCCTTGTAAGAATTTTTTTTTTGGTGTGGGGGGGGTGATTTGGATCGCAAGCTAGGAACAAACTTCTGAAAAATAGATGCCAATGAAGCCTAGCACAGATCCCTGGGGCGGCTCCACTGGTGGCTTTCTTTTTAGGATTTGAGACACCACCTCCATAAATTTGTTTGGGATCTTGTAAGCCAACTGGCTATTCAGGGAGTTGCATAGGAGTCTGTCCAATTCTGTGAGTTTGCCTAAAGTGCTAGAGTCAATTTTATGCTGTGACTTGGGTCAGGGTTGGCATGCATCATTTTACCCTTCGTCCTCCAAGGTTCATTATGCATGACCTGTATTTAACAAAAAGCAAACTGGATTGGGTCCAGTGTATAAAGGCTTTCTATTTCAGTTTCATTTTTGATTCTTAAGGCTGGCATGTACAGCTAGGCAGACTAATGGGTCTGTAGTTACTGGGATCTATTGATGGCCTGTCCTTGTGTAGAGGGATGACTATTGCAGATCTCTTCATGTGGCACAAATCATGTGTGGAGGTGATGGTAATTTCAGCAGCCAGGGATATTATCACAGCCTGTTGAAGCAGTGTTGACCATGGCAAACATACAAGACCTGCTCCCAAATGATACTTGCAGATGTTATGTTGGGTGGCATTTCCTGGAGGGTGGCTAGGGGTAAAGTTGGAACTGAATTTGTCAGCCAAAACATTTGCTACATCTCCCAGTTCATGAGCATTGCTCAAATTACAAATATTTAGCACACTGTTTACTGCCTTTGTTTTGACCTGGCTTATGACTTTATGATTCTGGTTCTCCTTGGGCTTGTGATGCTTTTTTTGCCTCAGAATTTGCTTAGCTGGACGTGGTCCTCTTTGTCTATTTAGTCTGAGTGTGTGTTTTGGTGTTAACACCCCTGAAGTCAATGACATGGTTGGCCAGAGCTTCTGTTATTTCTGCATAGGCTGCTGTGTTTGCACTTGACACCTTTTTAACTTGACAAAATATTGTTTGCCTTTTAGTAGTTCTAGACTGTTAATGGCTTTGCAGGGGTTAAAAAACCGGGGAGGACATGGCACAGGGAAGGGAGGAGTGCAGCCTTCTTCCATATTTGAGTTAAAGTATGAGCTATGGGTTTTGTGGCGACCTACAACTTTCTAGGATATAGGATGGTGCTGGTAATCTGAACTTGAGGAATGCCAGTGTCTTCCTCTATCCAATCCAGAGGTATGCTTGTTTTAGCTGGACACCTCCACTTTTAGATGACAGCTGTAGAGATGGGGACTAAATGTGTGGAAGGCACTGAAGCCTTGCACTGCTGGGGTACTCTGAGCCTTTAAACCATGTCTTTGTAATTGCATAGATGCCTGTGTTCTCCAAAGTAAGGAGATCTTGGAAGGAGTGGAGCTGCTTTAGACTCCTGGCATTAAGCAGCAGTGGCACTGAGTAGATGTTGCTTTGTTGGAAAGCTTGTTAATTTTGGCATTGCCTGAAGGCTCTTCTGGGAGAGGACAAGCCAGTATTTGAAAGCATAGAAGGTGACAGATGCCCACCATCTTTAGCAAAGCAAAGTGGGTTAATCATATCGTCTCATGCTGACCAACTGTATCACCCTAGAATGACAAAACTAAGCCGATTGTCGGCTTTCATACTGTGGCATCATACTTGGTGAATGTAGAATGCTGCTAAGTGCTAGGCATACAACAGACTGATCCATAATGGGTCTCTGTATAGTCTAGAGAGGTAATGTCTCCATTCATTTACATCTACCTGGATTAAGACTGAATCATACAAGTTTTGGAGGTGCAATAACTTGAGTGTATGTGCAACATAGTAGAGCCTAGCCCTGAATAGGCAGCTGACTATCTTACTTAGAGTGGAGCATCAGAATATAATGCATAATGAAGTCCCCTTTGACTAGAGTCCTTGGCAGTGTATTGGCTTTCCTTATGTGGGCTTTCTGCTGAAAAAGGACATTTCATCCATTTGGACTTTCTAGTAAACAAATATAAAATAAAGGTGGTTGGTAGTTAAGGCTGCATTGGGTCTGGCTCTATATTTATGGTTAAGTATTTGCTTTTGGGCTTGCAGAGGTTAGCGGGTGGAATGTCAGAGGTCTTTGGAGTGTGGAAAGATTGCAGTTAAGTACCTTGGCATAAGTAGGTCTCTGAGGGGTGCATATGTGGTGCATCTCTGGCAACCAGACAGGGCGCTGGTAGGTTGAGTTTTGCCTCCAGAAACAGTGTACGTGCTTCTCTCGCATACTATATCTGAGGATTAAATAGTTGTCAGTGAACATGAATTACATTGCTTCTAGTCCCGTATTTACCAAACTGGATGTAGAGAAATTTGGAAACTGTATATCCATGATGTCAGGACTTTTGATTTTGTGTGCTACTGCAGTACACAAGGGGTTACTAGTGGGTTGATGAAGGGTGCTTTGAGACTGAAGACTGGGCTATAATACTAAACTTGATGAGGGCCAATGCTCCTCAACATGCAAACAATCTGGTCTGTGCTGTTCCAAATACAAAGTAGATGCCATTGAGTATGTTGTACAGTTTTCATAGATGGTTTGTCTCTATAGGGTACTACTGAGAACTGCTGCACAGTGAGCATGGGAATGCAAATGAGACTTATTTGCAGGCACTTAGCTCACACAAGTGGCTTATAACTCTCTGGTCTATAAAATGACTGCACTTTCAGCTTTGTTTCCTATCTTAGACCTGGCTCCCACCTACTACTACTAAATTGAATGTCCCAGTGCTTTTAATGTAAGCACTCTGTAATGCTACCACAAACCAACTACCGGGCAAAATAGCATTTACTATTACAACTGTTTTGATTGTGCAGTTTAATCATTTGACTGAAGTGCAAAACAAATTCCCTTTCCCAAAAATGGAGCAGGATTAGTTCAGCAGCTGTGGCAAGGGTATGAAGCAGTTGGTGCTCCGGCGAAAGAACAGGTGGGATTTTTATAGGCAGGCAGGTTTACTTGAGCAACACTAGTTTACTGGGAGGGCAGTCCATATTATGGATATATGGAAATCAACGATTTGGAAAATGTTTAAATAGCTTACACAACTAACAATAGCAATGAAAGCAGGAAAGGAGGGACTGTTACAAAAGTAGATTAGCGTAGGTAGTATAAACCAATAATATTCAAACTAGGCTGTCTGCACACAGACAAATCCACTTGTATTTTGTTTTGCAACTAAATTAATATCTCCAGGCCTTTAAGAAAATGCCTCTAAATTGGTGAGTATTTATCTGACCATGTTGAATAGACCAGAGCCCTAGCTAAGCATATTATGGTGACAGCATACATTTTAACTTAAGTTTCCTATTGCTTTCAAATCCAAAACCAAACTTGATACATGTTGCAAAACATTCTACACCCTCTCACTGTTAGGATGTGAAAATCAATTCATCTAGTGTTACAAAACTGACAGTTGTAGCAATGAACTGCAGTAACAGTGACAACATTCTTGTATCTACTCCATCTGCTTATGTAGCACTTGTTTCCCAAAACAAATCGAGAAGAATTCAAGATGTCTTAATTCTGGAAGTAAGATTACATTTCTGAAATGTGGTGGTGGTTTCCCATATCTAGTGGTATACCTAATGGGATAAATCCTAAAAAATGTTAAGACTTTCTGATCCTCATCTCCACCCTTCCCCTTACTAACAAATCCACTTTGTGGTCACTGCTGTTTGAGGAGGTAGAAATTAGTGAAAGAGGGATTGAGCAGAATGAGCAATCATTTATCACGATTAACATTTTAACCCACTAGTTATCTAATTGTTTGGTTCTTGATCCACTGGGTTCTCTTCATAATTGCTTGTATATATTTTCATACCTGCTTCTACACTAATAGCCCCATATCCTTTTTTCCAGCTTTTAAGAATGCACATTGTTTTCTAGAATACTGCTTGCCTTGCAGGCATTCAACCAATCCCCTGTCCTTATCTAATAATGTCTTCCTTCCATTATCTTACACTTTTTGAGCAAGTTGCATTCCAGTCATGCATTGCTATCTCAATTCCCTGATCAAGTAACATTTTTCTTTAAAGAATGCTAAACACTTAACTGGACCTATACATTACCTATCTATCTTTATTTTCTAAACAAACTTTCACTCTATACAACTAGACCTTCTAAAAGCTACTACTATCTGTCAACATGTTTTTTGGTCCCTTTCGGTGTTCAGTTTCCTTGTAACCCTAATGCTGCTTTATCTACATTTTCTCCAGCTTTCCTTAGCTCCTACACTTTACACCCTATGTGTAGTTCCCCCATCATGCAGTCCACATTTTCACAGCTCCTTCCTAGTTATTGTTAGGCATTCATCTTGTTTTGGGTGAGTTGCATCACTCTAACTCATTCAGCAATTTCTTTAAAAATCTTGGCTGTGTAACTTTTGTACTCCGTTTAGCTTGAGATGGAGTACAGCAATCAGAAGATTCATGTCCTTGGATCTCTTGTATTCCCTGCCCTTCCTGGTCTGCTCCAGGATTTGCACTAGTTCTTCACCTTAGAACTTAAAGATGTTTAATAAAAATGCCCCGCTAGTCAGGTAGATGCTTGAAGGTTGCAGTCCCTGTTTGCTGCGTTTGTCCTTTCTCACTTGGAATTTTGCTCCATCCACACTCAACATCTCTGTTTTCCCTGTCCCACTCATTTGTTCATTATGCTTTTAAACCAGTGTGCACTCCTAAGACAGTTTCCTCCTGTTCTGTTCTTATTTTTCTCTTTGAGCTGATTGCTTCTATTTGTATGATTGTCAGTCATTTAGGCTTTCTCCCTTTCCCTCTCTCCAAATATGGTGCTAATCTTGCACTAAGATTTCTTATGGACAAGCTTCTTTTGCCTGACTCCTATCTTCCTGTCTGGAATCATCTGAGCATGTGGGAGCTAGTCACTGGCTATTTCCATAGCCAATTAATCTTGTGCCTATTCCCTGTTTCCTTGCCTGCAAGAATTATTGGTTTCCCAGAATGTTTAAATGATTTTGATTGCCTGCCATCGATATTACAAATCCTGTACAGAAATTAAGACTGAAATGTATACCTCTTCTGAACATGCTCTCTTGACATAGCCCACAGTTTGCATTTCATATTAAGGGAGAAAGCTGTTATTTTAATTTAGTATTGATCTAAGACTATTTTTTACCACCTCCAGTAGCCATTCTTGCCTCAAATTTAAATGATGCATGTAATAGTGTGAAGCACCATTTCTTATCTTCCAGACCTGTCAATTCTGACATTGTATTTAATGAGATCTTGCATATGTAAGATTTGTTTTCTACAACCGCACTTACTGTTTACAGTATTACATTTCTGTTCTAGATGAGTCAATATTCTTTCATCTAGTACATCTCCTGTTTCATAATTCACACTGTCATGTACTCTAAACTCCTCAGATCTGTTTTTCTTTTAGGTTGCAAGTGTTCTGCCATCTCATTATCCAATTCCCCTATAACCTGACCAATGTAGAGACTCATCTGTCATCATATTCCAGCGAAACTGGCCTTACTGTTGGAGCTGCTGACTAGTATACCTTCATGCAAATACTAGTTGCATTGAGTGCCACACAGACAATTCCCATCTTTTCGTACCTTTGGATCATTCTGAATGGCTGTGTTTGGTGATAATTTTATCTGATGCATTCCCTCTGCTTTATGCCTCCTTATTTGCTTTTTAATTGGGGAGTCCCTCTGGAAATTGAATGTTCATTTTCAGTGAAGTTCCAAGGGGCTCCAGGGAGAAAAGCTTCAAAACAAAACACATTTTTAACAATTCATGAAGTCGAACATTATTTGCAGTATTTCAAAGCAAACAGATTATCAGTTGAAGGAAACAAATTTTCAAGATAGAATACAATTAAAAATAGTCAACATTCGTACACTATCCATGATGGACAGTATGCTTCAAACTGTAGGTGTTGTAAAATTGCAGTTTTAGTTGCTCTGATACAAACCTATCCCAGGTTCTATTTTGCAAAAGATTGAGATTCCTTGAGCAGGTGTTTGATACTACTGGACTTGCAAATGTATAATAGGTGTGCCAGAAATGGAGTCTGCCTGGAGCTCTACACAAAGCACAAGTCTCACGTCTGTATGATAATGTGAAGAGGGACAAGGCTTTGAGAAGGTCTGCATAGTTTTTTTATGATTTAGGCCTTTGTGGGATTTTTTGAGTCATCATTCCAGTTGTGCCCAATGTTTGAACAGGTACATCATTAAAGGGGCAGTTTTGTAATAACTGACTGTTCTAATCACTGCTGACTATAGTTGGAAAAATGCACTCCTGGATCTGAATGCAATACTTTTAGATATAAGCTGTTATGTGAAGAATAAAAACAGTGGATACATGATTATCAAGATACAGTATATTGTGAGCAAAGGTTCCCAGATGCTGTACTACGGCATCCATTTTTAAGGGTATGTTGTCCATTTCGTAATAAGAGGATCATGTTACTCTCGGCATTTTTTTAGCCCATGCTTTTCGACACCATACATCTGTTTAGGACACCTAAAGTTGCAACAAAAATTTACATCGGTGAGCCTTCCTGCTAATTAAGGTTGCCACCACAATAATTTTTGTATACCATAGGGAAGATGACATGTTTAACATGCATGTTGCCCCTACCTAAAGATCTTACCCTAGGAATGCCTGCAGTAATCTCAGATGTTCTTTCTCCCCATTTTAGCATCTCTTGCAATGTATATGGTTTTCCAGTGATGGAGGCAGAGACAGCTGTGACAGTGGGCATAGCCTACTACAGTCATAAGATGGTAGCTGTTGCAGATAATTCTTTTCTTCCTTGGATGAGGGAGTGGCAGATCAGGGATTAAGGTTACTGGCATTTGGGATTAAGTTGCAACAGTCATGTCAGTTTGGCTGTACCATTGTTTTATACATTGCTGACTTACACATTTGAGATGGATTGCATGCATTTCTATAAATCATCTGCTCTGAAGGACTAATAATCATGAAGAACAGCAGTCTTTTGAGTACATGGCTCCTTTGTTAGCTTGAGTCATTTGTAGAATGTTGCAACCTGTCCCTTTTATTCTGGGGTCTATATCACCCAATCAAATACTAATGTATTCGAAAACGTAACCGTCGACCTGTAAATGTTGAAGTTGTAAAACTTTGAACATTTCAATAGAGATCTCCGTACTGTGTGGAAATTAACTTTCCCATTGTGTGCACTGAATGGCGATGTCAGAGTTGGTATATTTAAGTAGCGGGGTGTGCAGGGGGGGCTTGCGCCCCCCCCTGCTTAGTGTTTAAATGGTTTGCTTGGGTGTGTTTTTGTATTTTTTAAATGTTCAAAGTTTTACGACTTCGACATTTATGGGTCTACTATGTTTTTGCATACATTGGTATTCGATAATATAATAAAGACCCTCAATCTGCAGTATCTCTTGTCTTGTGCTAGTCAGTATCTTGTTTTGAGCTTCACATAGTCAGATGTGTGTGTATTTATAAAGGGTTTTAGGGCAGCTCGTTGAATGACTGTCAATATCAACAGCATGACATTGACAGTCCTTGGTTAGGGAGATATTTCTGTTGCCCAGGGTGTGTGTGTGTGTGTGTGTATATATTTATGGGGAGAGTGCAGGAAGGTGGTTGTTGCTGGTCATTTGTCCAACTGCCCTACTTCCCTTGTATATAAAATATATAAACACTACCATTTTGCAGTGCTTGTCTATTAAAGTAGAAATTTTAAGCTTAATTCCTCCTTCCCATCTTTATTCTACACTGGGCCTCTTGTCTACAACTGCTTGCAGGTTTGAGTTAAACGGACTTGCGGGGCACCTTTTTGCTAAAGAACCTCTCCAGTAAATTTGTTGAACCCACTTCCATTTAGTCCAGAGGCCATTCTGCCGAAGAATTCTGGAGATGGAGTGAACTACTTGTGTGTTTCAGGTTTACTAACTCGGAGTGAAGAGGAGTAAAACTATCAAAGATCACCTTACCAGGGTTAAGTAGTTAACATACAACAGTACTTGTGATTTCTAAATCTTTTTTTCTTTTAATATGCATAAATCGCTACATGAAAGTGTGCGTTTTTCCCAGAGGAAAGGACAAAATCACTTGTACCGTAAATTCTTTCAAAATACTCTAGCTCACAAAATGCAGCATTCTGAAGTAATGTATATCAAGAATGTGAACCAGAATGGGAGCTTAAGATCCTCCCTAATGCAAAGTTTACTGTTTAGGTGTAAACACTGGTGGGACCACGACTATTGTGTTTTAGTATAGGTAATAAAATCTGTGATGTCTCTTGTACCATGGTGCAGGTAAAACTACAGAAGCAGAAATGGCACTTATGACTGAAATGGTGAATAGTCTTGAATCATCAGACATTCCTTATGACATACAATGGGCTGCATGTAAAGCAAGATTAAGAGGTTTATTTATTAGTAAAGCTGCTTTTCAAAAACAATACTTTAAGAAAGAGGAATTCTTAAAATCAAGAATTTCTTCGTTGGAAAATCATCTTAGTCTGAACTATGATGCTACTTTAGAAAAACAAATTTTTGATTGTCAGAAAGATTTAATTCTGCTTCACCAAAATAACCTCTCCTTAGCTGAACAAAAGCTACTTGCTTCATATTCAGAGTGGGCCCAGGTTCCATCTAAATTGTTAGCGAGAATTATTAAAGTTAACTTCAGAAATCCAAATATTACATCTTTATCTTATAATAACAGATTATATAATACTGATGAAGAGATTATTCAACTTTTCACCTCTCTTTACACTGAGTTATATTCAGGTTCTTCTAATTCTGTTAAAGATAATCACTCAAAACTCTTTTTAGACTCTTTGCAGTTCCCTAAACTTAATGATAATCAGCAAAACTACTTTCTACCCTATATCGGTACAAGAAATCTCGGATTCAATAGATAATCTTAAATTGGGTAAATCTCCGGGACCTGATGGTTTTACTCCAGAATTTTTCAAAACTTTCAAATTGGTAGTTCTTCCCTTTCTATTTAAAGTTTACAATCATATAAGAGTTAATGATATCTCAGATATTCATTGGAACACATCCAAAACCATTCTAATTCTAAAAATAATAAAGATAAATCTGACCCAGTAAATTATAGACCCATTTCTTTAATTAACGTGGATATTAAGATTCTGTCATCTATTCTGGCTAACAGATTGAAACGGATTTTACCCTCAATTATCTCGTCAGATCAATCAGGTTTTATGTCTCAGAGACATGCTTGGGATAATACTCTATCTTTAGAGACTATACTTCATCTCTTTAAGAAAAATCCAAACCCTATATATGCTTTGATTATAGATGCATCAAATGCCT
This sequence comes from Protopterus annectens, assembly GCF_019279795.1. Taxonomy (NCBI): domain Eukaryota; kingdom Metazoa; phylum Chordata; order Ceratodontiformes; family Protopteridae; genus Protopterus; species Protopterus annectens. The sequence continues at coordinate 442,711,935 of NC_056751.1, forward strand.
TTGACAGAGTATGTTGGAACTTTCTATTTCAAACTATGTTCTGTTTTAATATTCCCTTATTCTTTATAAATTTTTTAAAAGTTTTATACAAGAATATGTTTACTAGACTATACATTAATGGTCAATTTTCTGCTGATAAAGATCACAAAAGGAACAAGACAGGGTTGTCCATTGTCCCCTTTTCTTTTCAACATTTACTTAGAACCTTTGCTATTGTTTATTACTCAAAATACTTTTCATAACATCCCTAGAATTCTTAATACTAATATTAATTTCTCTGCTTTTGCGGATGATTTAGTAATCTACTTTCAAACTCCATTATCTGATTACAGAAAATAATGAATTCTATTGATTATTTTTCTTTGGTTTCCAACTATCTTTTAAATTCTACAAAAACTCATATTTTTCCCTTAAATCATTTAGCACACACATCTTTTTTGTTTCCAGACGATCATTTTCAGTTTACTTATAATATAAAATATTTAGGAATCAATTTAGAACACAATAATAAATCTTCCTTTCAAAATAATATTAATAAATTATGGAACTCTATATTGTCTGATATGGACAGATGGAAGCATCTAAACCTTTCATTTCTTTCAAGGGTGGCCATTATTAAAATGAATATTCTGCCTAAATTTCTTTACCAATTCTCATCATCTGATCAGATAATTTCAAAAATTTTTTTTGAGGTCTGTAAATAAAGCTTTGGCAAAATTCATATGGTTCCCTAAATCTGTTAGAATTTCCTATTCTAGATTGGCATTTTCGAAGGACAAGGGAGGTTTGGGTTTACCTAATCTCTATCTCTATTATTTGATTGTCTCATCCAATAAACTTCTTACTATCTCTAAATTCAATAACACTTCTTATCCAAATCACTCTTTATGAATAAAATTATGGTATAATTATGTCATTTCTAATAATTTAAATCCTGAAGCTATTCCCTTTATCTCTCTGGATAGTTTATTTATTAAAAATATATCTACAGTATTTAAACAAAAGATTAGAGATTTCCAAACCTTACTCAAAATGTGTAAACTAGAAAAGATCTCACACCATGTTCAGCCAATTCATCTAAACCCAAATATATTATTGGACAATAAACTTTTGAACTTAACAAACTATCCTTTAATTAAAAATCTAAAAGTAGGAGATGTTTTGAAATATCTTGACTTGCCTTTATCTGACTGGCGTAGTTATTGAAAGTAAACTGGAATTACTCACCAATTCTTACACAACTAAGAGAAATAATTAAAACAAATTTGTATCTCTGGTCCCCATAGACTCACAATTGAAAACCTTAACACGATTATCAAAATACTTTCATCATCTGATAAAATGCTCTCAAACTCATATAAATTAATTCTTTAATGATGGACCACAACTGTCTTTTATCTAATGTTTGGTTGAATTATAATTCCCAATTGTCAGAATCTCAGAAAGTCCTGGCTATTAGACACACTAAGGAATTTATCCCTTTTAAAATTAGCATACACACAATTAATGATTAATAATGATGCCTACTTTACCCCAATCAAATTAAACAAATTTAACCCAAATAAGCCCCCTTCGTGTTCATGTTGTTCTCATCCCCAAGCAGACCTCCTTCATATTCTATGGTATTGTCATTTTTCTCACAGATTGTGGACATCTTTGAAAGTCAGACTGCAGAAAATGGGATATCAAAAATCCACGTTGACGTGGGAATTTGCTATTCTACTTATTCCATTGATTCATCTTTCAAAAGTTGATATTCATGTTATCATTTTTATTTGCTCATTACTAAAACTTTATATAATACAAAATTGGATTGATCGTTCTAAATTAAAATGGGTTACTTTCCAGAAAATGGCTTTTAAATTTATTGATGCTCAAAGATACTTGGGTGGAAGTCCAAAAAAAAGCTATTAGGTTGTGTTAGAAAAGGTTCTAAACATATTAAATAGTTAATGTTAAATATATATATATATTTTTTCTCTCAGGTTACCTAACTTGTATATAGTGTACATATGGTGTATGTTTTATTTCTAAATAACTTATCAAAATCTCATGAAGGTTGTTATCACTAGATAAATTGTTATATGTTCATTTATGCCTTCTTGTTATGTATAATCTTTTAATTGTCTTGCTATTCATATAATTAATAAAAAAATTTTTGAGAAAAAAAGAAATGGCACTTATGACTGTTTCTAGTTGAACAAAAGCCCTGCTGGTGTTATGATAAACCCTAGGGTCAGATCTTGGCACAAGTAAAGTATTTGCAAAGTTCCTTTTGTAGGGATGGAATGAATCTTTCAAGAAAATTCCGACAGGAAAGGAGATTCCAATCTACATTTATTCAAGAATTAATAAAACAAAGTATACACTTTTCTCATGGGAGAAAGGAGGAAGTGCACTTTGCTGGGAAAGAGAGACTGGAGGATGAATTTTCTAATTGGGTCATTAGTTGGGGTATTAGGCAGTGCTCTAGAGGAATGCAGCAGAGGAGTATGATGTCACAATTCTGTGAGTAGAAATGTCTGCCCTGAACAGCATGAGCTATCCTTTTTTTCAAGGGGCCTATCAAGTACTCTAGATGCATCTAACACCGGTGGCCAGGATGGTAGGACGACAGCGTCAGGACCTCCATGAGCATAGCCTGTCCATCAAAGCTAGTACCAAGGCCCAAGCCACCTGCATTTCTGGTTTAATACAGGTTATATGGCATGAATTTCAATTAACTAGTTGTGGTGGTTAGCATGTCATGTGATGCACAATTTCCAGAGCATTCTTTTCTAATTTCAACTGTATCTTCATATCTTGCCTGAGTGTTACTGAGCTGTCATACAAGGGAAATATGGAGTCTCTGCTATGAACTATATACTCTAATACTTGAGGATGACTTTGGATGAAAATTGGAAACTTTGGTTCCAGAACAACTGTTTTGTAAGACAGGGTGATACTCAAAATAATTGAATCCATAAAGGGATTTAACTCTTTGAGTGCCTCAAGTAAGAGCATTACAGTACTTCTGTAATTGGTGCCACCCTAGAAATGTCTCATGTTGGACACATTAAAAAACGCATATGTTGAAATGAAAAATACAAACCTATGAGGAACAGGCTTTCAGACCTAACATTATCAAAAAAACAGTAAATATGTGAAGTATAGTGCAAGTGCAATTACTAGGGCAGGGCAGATATAATGTCCATAATACGTTACATTGAAAAGTTTGGATGGGTATGTGAAAATCACCATTTAACAATCTCTATGGAGACAGTCTTGCAAGCAGTCTGATCACATGCTATTAATACAGTATCCTGCTTATAAAAAGCCAGGAACAAGTATTAAATTTACATGTTGAACCCAAACCTGAAAACATACTTTTATTGATACAGGAGAAATGAAGACTTGATATGGGAAGTTTTTTGAAACGCTTACTGTTGAAAAGGCATATGACATACTTCAAATTCCTTTATTCATGGAAAAAATGGTGTCTTTCCTAGCTTCAGAGTGTGTGTATTCTCTGCTTCATCTTTCCCATATCTTCAAAACGCCATTAGAGAAATGTTTTAGTCCAGCATGGCAAAGAATGTCATTTTAGAGACTTTGAATTTGATGCCAAAGGGGCCAACCATTAGTGAATGCAAAATTATATAATCTTGAGCAGCTAACACATGCCCTCTTTGTATTTAATCCACAAATTTGGAATAATTCCATTCTGCATAATCTAACATTGATACAAAGTAATTGAGATCACAGTCTAGTCACGCCACTTAGGTCATTCAACAGTATTAGTTTCCTGAGCTTATGGGTGACATGAGTCAGAAGAACAGCACACCTATTCGGTAAACAAATCCGAAAATTATGTTGAACTTAAGGGTACGTACAGTTGCAGAGTGTAATACTATGTAAGATTCTTGTGCTGGAAAATGCTCAGAGTTGTGTGCGCTTTCTTATTTTGGTCGGTGTGTAGTACTATTATCAAAGTAAGTTTACTTATTTTAATAGATACATTTGAAGTCAATTCTAATTGTGGGTTATGAGCAACTGTGGTTCCACTGCACAAGGGTGGGCCTATAACCTACCCTGGGAACTACCGACCAATAAGACTGACCTGTCTGATCTGTAAGGCAATGGAGCGAATCATTATGGAACTTATAAATGGAGAGATTGGGAACCTCCAAACACTTGACCCCACACAGTTCGGCTTCAAGGGCAGATCATGCCTCCTGAACCTGGTGGACTTCTTTGAGACAGTTACTCGGGCTATAGATAAGGGAAAGGAGGTATGCACGGCTTATCTTGACTTTGCTAAAGCATTTGACACCATTCCCCATTTGGGTATTATTGATAAACCCCCCAACCTGGGAAAAAACCCTTACATCCCAACATGGATCGCAAACTGGCTCTCAGACAGATCTCACAAAGTAAGAGTAGCAGGATCTATGTCCAAATCCAGACCAGTAATGAGCGGTGTGCCTCAAGGCTCTGTCCTGGGGCCCCTCCTGTTTGGCATATACTTCTCAGAAGTACAGACAAGCACTGAAGGGCTGTGGCTGACAAAGTTTGCGGACGACTGCAAACTTGGTGCTATAATAGTCTCTGGCCAACATGGATATCCTCCAGAAGGGCCTTAATGAGACATGCATGGTGTCAAAGCCATGGTCTCGAGCTAAATGCTAAAAAATGCATAGTAATCCCCTTTGGAAAAAACAAGAGTACCCGCGAACTACCACATAAGAGGTAACCCCCTCAAATCTGAAGTAGTAATAAGTGATCTAGGGACCCAAGTAGATAGTCAGCTTTCCTTTGATAACCATGTTGCCAAGGTGGTTAGAAAATCCTATGTGACCCATCTGATCACGAAAGGGTTTGCATCAAGATCTAAGGATTTAGTGGTGCCCCTCTACTCTTCCCTCATCAGACCCATTATTGAGTACAATGCACCAATTGGAATGTACCTGGCTAGGCATCTCCAGCAGCTGGAGAGACCACAGAGGTACCTCACTAAGAGGATTACTGGCCTCAAACAGTTGCCACTATGCAGCACGATTGAAAAAACTAAGGCTTTTCTCTGTTGCATACTGCCTTCTCAGAGGTGATCTCTGTCTAACATACAGAGCCACGTCCAACTCAGAACTGCTGAATATGCTCCATCTTAGCAAAACCAAATCCACTCAATCTACATGCTCTAGGGATATAAACCTCAGCACAACAATGAATAGAACATGCTGGAGGGATAGATTCCCTATGCAAAGACTTCCCTTGCTATGGAACAAGGTCCCAATCTACATAAGACAGAGCCCCTCACTATTCCTCTTCAAGAGGAACCTTGATGAGTGGATGGATAGCAAAGTTCACACCAGGGATCATACCAACAGCTCTACTAGATAGGGGCCAAGGGTACTAGCTGCTAGATCAAGGGCCTAGGGAACTAACCAAAGGGGCGGTGAATACCGCACAACGTGGCTGGGCTAATATATGCCTTTGGGCAGATAGTCCAGTATCTACCTATGAACCTATGCAGGCTGAGAATTTAAGAACGGCAATTCAAATCCACAGGATATAATGTCAAATGTCTGACATGTCATGCAGGGCAGAGAAAGGGGGCATAACTACTGATTTCTTATTTAAGACTTGGAAAGTTTCTAGTAGCATATTGACTGCAAATAAAACCTGATGTTATGCCACTAATTCATCTTTGTAGCAGTGACAAGCATGTGAATAGGCTGAGTGGATGGAAAACTTTGGAATCATGAAGTGATTGGAACTCAGTGAATGGACAAATTCTGGCCACTAGGCAGAACCATTTTCTGTTTGTATTGATTTGCAATATATTAACTCTAAGAGTTGATAGATGACAACACTGTCTTGGTACAAGATGCCAACTAGGTTTTCTTGCAGCTTCAGATATACACTTTGTTTCTTGTTATGCCATTGCAAAGGTGCAATTTTTTTAGACTTTCATTTGATATTTCATCAGGACTTGTGTTTTCCAAATGACAGAAGACTGAATAGAAATGTATGTGTGGGGCTGGGCACAAAAACATGAGAGACTGGTAAAAGTTAATAAATTTCATCTTAAGAGCAATTTTAAAATTATTGCGATAATTGACTGGAACCCAATGCACTTCAGATAGCGGCATCTTGTCAAACATGAAGGAAAACAGGCAATTCGTTACCTTGCAATATCTGAACCCCCTGTATGGGAGTATCTCATCCAAATGATATTGGAACAGGATGTAGATTGAATGTATCTGTGAGCAGGAAGAGTCCCAAAATAAACTAATCACAAACTATTATGCTACAATAATGTTATGAATAAGCTAGTGGTGTTGCAAGTAAACTTTTGCCAGTAATCAGTGTAGTAGATGTAGTCTTACAAGAGACAAGCCAGTTACCTTTTCTCTAATACCATGCATTACACAGAGAGAGAGAGACCAAGATAAAAACTTTTAACACGAGTGTGTGTGTGTGTGTGTGTGTGTGTGTGTGTGTGTGTGTGTGTGTGAAATTTTGAATATCACAAACTCCTGCAAATCATGGTTCTGGTTAGGTTAAAAAAGCACATCTGATAAATGATCTACTCAAGTATGATCGGAAAGGAGCAGTATTTTTACTTCTGCTCCTCGTGTTTATCCTCTCTTTATGCTTATGGATGAGGTGCTATTTTTACTATTACTGTTTATATATCATTTGTTCTTTGTGCCAGACTTGCCTATTACCTTTCTTAAGCTGGCCGTTTTTTTTTTTTTTATTGGCCATCTTTTGCTTTTTGCTTTCCTCTTAGTTTGAAAACTTGCCAGTTCTTTTTCTATTAGCCCTTTAACATAAAGGACCTCACTTTTCACATCCCTCAAATAACTTTCATCACATGGTTGCAAATTTTGAACTATAACATGGACTCATCTTCTATATGAGCATGTTTGCTTTTTTCTTTTCCACTTTCCCTTGAGAATGGTACTACATACATGTATTTGAACCTCTCTGACGTGTTTCTTCTGTCTGTGCACTTATAACTTTACCATGTTTATTCCTTTCTGCCAAACTATTAATTTCACATGCAGGTTCTCAGTCTTGATAGTTTCCCATGATTTTATTTTTATTTTGTTCAACTTTTATAGGTCCAGACTTCTGTCATTTGCCTCTGCTATTGTTACTGGCCTCCTTGGTGAAACCCACACTTTCTACTGCTCTGTTTTATTGTGGATATTCAAACCAATTCTGTTATTTGCTATTATGGGTGAAGTCATGTAGTATATTTACACTTGTCTGCTTGCTCCTGTCCTTTAGTATTTCAGTTGAGTAAAATTTTATATAAACACAGGTGTATTCAGCAAAAGTAGTCCACTATAAGCACCATTATTTGAATCCTCAGAATGGCATTTCAGCCATAAGGCCCCCAATATGGGGAGGAAAAACTTTAAGGAATCTTATCCTTGCTTCCCTTAGGTAGCACGTGGGGATGTACTCTCTTTGAATGCCTTGAAACCGGGAACCCATCTTCTTCCACCCTTTAGGCCACACAAGCTATGCTGAAACTAGTATGATATTGATTTTGAATTTAGAATCGACATATGGCATGAGGATGAGTTAGAACCACAAATGGCAGCCACTATATGTACTGGGATCTGGTTTACTAAGTCACCAAAATGACAATAGGACTGGGGTTAGGGCCTCTGTCTGCTTGAACTCCAAAATACAGTTGATTTTGGTTACAAATAGATGGCCAACTCTTGATAATTTTCTTGCTGCAGGAACACACTTCAAGTCTGTCTTCAACTGCCATACACCCTGTTGTGAGGAGATTCCTACAACAGTCCACTTGCTTATGTTTAACACCTTTTTTTTTTTCTTGACATCAATATATAAACTAGTTGGTCTGTTTATCATTAAGCACTTTATTTTTACCAAACAATTTGTGCTTGCTCAAAAGTTATTACCTCTGCAATGTGTATATTTATACATGCATTGACTGGGTAAATTAACTGGTCCAGATACCCTTTTCAGCCATGGCTCATGCCACAATGGTAAAGACAACAAATATGAAATGCACTTTAAGAATACAAAGAATGAAGCAATACTGACATTAATACATTTGAGGAAAAATTGCAAGTACAAAATAATATAGCCAATCAATTGCAAGTACAAAATAATATAGCCAATCAATTGCAAGTACAAAATAATATAGCCAATCAATTGCAAGTATAAAATAATATAGCCAATCCATGACCTGGAATAAGTAAAACCTTTGCAAGACTGCATAAATATAATGCAGAGACACTAAAATGCTACTAACAGTGTAATAGACGAGGGAATGGCTTGTGAATGTTGTATAGCTGTACAAAGAGGGGAAGTAGTAATAAACAGCAAAATGTCCGTATTTTCGAGTGCAATTGACAGTATAGGAGAATCTCGGAATTTACAGTTGTGTAAAATCTTACAATAATAGTAGATGTCTTTGCCTCCACTGCTGCAGTATTCATTATCAATGGGAGATTTCCTGCCATGAAGCCCACTGTATGGCCAGTTTACCGAAGTCTACCATTGCTTTAAGGTACACTGCACGTCGGCTATACACTCCTTGTATAGTGTAGGGATGAAGGTGATGTTTAGGTGTACATCCTCGGAACTAATTGCTGCAGAAGGAGCAGCAGTCCAAGGAAAACCTGCACATCCAAGAAAGAAAAATTATTAGGGGAGGGAGGGAGTGATTATTGCAGCAGTGAAGGCAAGACATTTACTGTCATGGCAAGATTTTACACAACTGTATAATGTCCTTATATTCACCGATGCTGGCTTCATTACAGATGGGAGAGTGCCAAACCTCAAGGCGAAACTTGGGCGGAGGAAGCAGCAGAACCCTCTAAGAACCCATGAAGAATGGCATCAGCAAAACCAGCTCTAGCTTTGGAGATGCCATCCAACTGGTAATGTTTGGTAAAGGTATGCACAGGAGTCCAGGTAGCAGCTTCAAGAATAGCTTTGACGTCTTCTTTTTTTTTTTTTCTCAAGGGCTTAGACTAATTCTTTAATAGAATAAGCTTTTACAGAAGGAAAGATCTTACCATGAAAAGTGTAACAAAAGGAAATAGCCTTTGAAATCCAAGTGGAAATAGCCTGGAAACAGCCAAACTTAAAGACCTAGGATGAAATGAAACAACCAACTGGTCAGATTTTCTGAGAGCTTTAGTTTTATCCAAATAAAAATCTGAGTTGTCTATGCACATCTAAAGTATGCAGCCCCTCTCACTGTCAGATTGCAGAGAGGGGAAAAAAGTAAGCAAATTAATAGACTGTGTCAACTCATTAACCACACTGGGCATAAAAAAAAGGATTAGTATGCAAGGACACCTTGTCCTCATAAAATATCAAAAAAGATGGACAAGACAAGGGCTTGCAACTCCGATACCCATCTGGCAGATTTAACAGCTAGGAAAAGAACTGTCTTGCAAGAACAACATTGCAAGCAGGCTCAAAAGGAGCCTGAGTCAATTTTTCCAGAATCACAAATCCAAGTGCAGAGCTGCTGTCAGTCAAGATAAGAACTCACGCTATACATAAAAAGCACAGTCCAAACAAAGCGTGATATTCCAATGGCAATAAAATGAAAGTAAGATGCTCCAAAAAACTAGAATCAGCTTCTTAATGGCAATAAAATAAAAGTCAGATGCTCCAAAAAACTGGAATCAACTTCTTAAAAACAAACTGTGCTTTTTATGTATAGCGTGAGTTCTTATCTTGACTGACAGCAGCTCTGCACTTGGATTTGTGTTACTGTTATTTGCTTTGTCAGCGCTGCAGGAGGAGAGGATGGCGAATGAAAGTAATGTAAATATTGAACTTCCTTATATACCATGCATTCTAGAGCATACCTCAAGTGTCTTGGACAGGTTTAAGACATGTGTTTCTGGAAATACTAATTCACTAATGGACTTTAATCCAGTTGTAGATGGAAGGCCTGAGAACCAGTTTGATGTGACTAACCTGGATATTTCTAAAGATCTACATGACCTGGAGACTGCATTTACTAAATTAATTAAATTACAAGTACAGAGACATTATTTTGAAGTTTGTTTAAATAAGCGAATTATACCTAGTATTGAAGATGCCTACAACTGGTACCTCGTTGCCAGATCTCCTATACCGTTGGCAGCAGCTCAATTTAGAGCTGAGTTTCAGTTATATGAAACTATTAATTGAGTACCACTTGCCTGAAGAAGAGAGACTGAGAATGATTGTTAATAGTTTATTTAAAGACTTTGAATCTAAATATGTTGATAATGAAATATGTATGGGAAAACTAAAGAAAGTTATAGAAGATGTATTGTTTTTGGAAAAACGGATGTTAGATCAGAAAAAAGCAAAGATTGTCAGGGATTTACGTGATTTTAAAAACAATAATGTCTTTACTTGGCCTAGGGAAATGGCCTCAAACCCATACCCTAACAATGGTTCAAAAGTATCCCAAAGACATTTAGGCACAATAGGTAAAGGTTATGAGAGTATTGCACTAACCACACCTATAAACAACTCTGATAGAAGTTTACAAAATAACACTACAGAAAGTAGACCATCAAATAGTTCGACATCAGAAAATAGACAGAGTGATAGTTCCAGTGGCTTGGATCCTAATAATAGTGTAAGGCATGATCAGCAGCCTATAGAGTATAACATCTCAGAGATAGAGAACTATAGCCCCTCTCGGACACAAAATAATGGAAAGGAGACTCGTGCTGATTTAGGAGACAGCCTGACTGGCTGCATAACTGATGTACAGAGATCAGGTGCAGCTGTAGTGAGACCTAAATCAAACAGTGTGATTTTAAATCCAAATAGATTTCCTGCCCCCCTCCCCATAGCCCAAAACCATTTTTTGGACAAAAGAAGGTCGACCAGCAGGGGGAGACAGAAGAGGAAAGGTTCAGTAGACGATCAGGAGCAACAAGGCCCCACAATAAAGAAAATGTGGGGGAGACAAAATCGTTAATTATGAATTTATCTGGAAGAGTATTAAATGAATATGAAGAACAGGTTTTAAGTAAAGGTTTGGGCTTCATTCCCACAAAAAGATGTGACTTAGTAGATACCATCATAGAGACAAAAATGTATATTCGCAATTTACAACTTAGATTAGATTTTGGTCAGTTCAATAACAGCATAAATATAAATAGATATCGTCCAAACAGCACGTTTATCCCTCAACTACATCCAACCATAGAAGTATTTGGGAATGTAGTGGAAGATGAAATATATAGAAATCACCAGGAGAAACTACCATCGAAACATGGACGCAATTTAAATTACAAACAAAGACAAGCGTTACAGTCTCTAAGGAATGATAATTCCATTGTAATAAGACCAGCAGATAAGGGTGGCCCTGTGGTCATCATGGATTACAAATACTATGCTGATAAAATGTTCCAGATGCTTGATGACACAAACACATTCTTAAAATTGACTAAAGATGATTTAAATAAGATGGTTTTCAGCGTCTATAATACCTTAGATGATCTAGTGATGTCACAAGATATAACACAGGAACTTTATGAATATCTTAAGGTGAAAAATCCAACCATTCCAATCATACAGGGACTTCCTAAGGTTCATAAGAACAGTACAGATCCGCCATTTAGGCCTATCGTAGCAGGTCAGGGGTGGGTTACTGAATCTCTTTCCATTTATTTGGAAAGTGTTCTAAGACCCTTAGTTAATGAGAATAAGAAAATCTTGAAAGATAGCAAACAATTTCTTTTAGATTTATATTCTCAAACACAATCTTTGGGCGAACAACAGCACTATTTTTTTGTGACACTTGATGTTGTCAGCTTGTTCACCGTGATTCCCAATGATACAGGTATTAGATTAATTACTGAATACTTGAAAGTACATTCAGATTTCTTGGATAAGAAAATTGACTTAGTTGCTTTGTTACTTGAGACTATTCTAACTAATAATGCTTTTGCATTTCAGGAAGTCATTTATTTACAGAAGGATGGCGTAGCTATGGGCACATCCTGTGCCAATAGCTACGCCAACCTGGTCATGGCTAGATGGGAAGATACTTACCTTTTTGAGAATCCGTGCTACAAAGAATATGTTGCAATGTACTGTCGTTTTGTAGATGATCTCTTTTTCATATGGTTGGGTGATGAGCCTTCCTTATTAAACTTTGTTTCTTATTTGGACAACACTTTGGACTTTTTAAAGTTCACTATGAACTTTTCGGTTAGAAGTTTACCATATTTGGATGTGGAAGTAATTAGAATGGCCAATGGTCTGATTAACACTACAATTTACAGGAAAGACTGCCAAAGGAATAACATACTACATAGACAAAGTATGCACCCTGGTCATGTATTCCAAAATGTCCTTAAAGGACAATTTATGAGAGTATCCAGATTGAATCCACAACAAGAGAATTATGATGCAGGAATTGATGATATGAAAGAGAGATTTTTAGAAAGAGGATATAAGGAAAATGAAATATCTGATACTATTAAGATAGTAGAGAATTTAAGGTCAAGCACTGCGAAACCTTATTTTACGGCACAAGAGATAACCACGAATATTCCTAGATCCTCGGCAACGGATGTTAGAGCCAACCTTACTTTTAGTAGGATGGACCTGCAAGTAAAAAGTACCTTGAATAAACACTGGGGAATTTTGAAATCAGATAGAGATGTCAGTGAGATAGTAGGCCCAGCACCGAGTATAGCCTACAAGAATCTTCCCAATTTGAAGAGCATTTTATGTAGACCCAGATATGCACAAACAGATAGATTGATAAACGATAGGAACACCATACCTTGTGGTCATTGTAATCAATGTGCCTACATTAACAAAGATATTACTTTTAAACACCCTAACACAGGACGTCTCTATGTTTTTAAAACTAATACCAACTGTGAGACTAAGAACGTTATATACTTAGCGACTTGTACATACTGTGAAAGTTATTATATAGGGAAAACCAACAGATCCCTTAAAGAAAGAATCAGGGAACATATATATCACAGCAGAGTAGGCACTGAAACTAATGCCCTAGCTAGGCATAAAAAACTGTTAGGCATAAATCACAATTTTAAATTTTGCATTATCCAACGTGTTTTTGAAGGCTTTAGGGGTGGTGATTTAATAAACAGAACTTTAGAACAAGAAACAAGATGGATAGTAAGATTGAGATCTGATAGACCACCTGGCCTGAATGATAAAGTACAACTTAAGCCTTTCTTAAAAAGTAGAAAATTACGGAGATAAAAACAACTCCCATTGTTTACACCTAACCTTAAAAGCATTGGTAAGCCTACTATTGGTCCCCTTAGGTATGTGATTTAGATTACTGAATTTGTAAGCTGAATTAAATAGTTGTCACATAGTAAGTACTATGTTACTATTCCGTAAACAAACTGAGTCTTATACATAAGGTTCCATTAGTTATTGTGGAAGTACTCTTAGATAGGCTTCTTTATTATATCCTGATGGGCACTGTCATTACACATATTGGTGTTGAATTTTTAAGAAGTATTATTTGTGTATTATGAAGATAGTATTTAGATCAGCTGCTAAATACGTTTCTAGTTTTCATGACACACTATACTGGAAATATTTTTAGTTCTTGATGCCTTAAAGATGGCAAATAAGACCTTTACGACATAAACTGATAAGGCACAAACTATTGTTTGTAGGTGCCGCTTAATTCATAGTGTTTATTACGTTTGAGCACATTTTACAAAAACGTAATAAAGCAGTGTGACTATTAAAGGTCTAAAACCTAAACTTTTTATATAGAGGTTTTACTATTCTGCATCTTATAACATGTGTTTTTTATAATCAGAATTGAAAGTTATGGTTCCTTCCAATTTTTATTTGTTTATTTATATTTACTCAGTCGCCTGTGATGGATGTCTGGTATGTTCTTCAGTGAGCTGGTATATATTGTCTTACTTATTTTATGCAATTTTGGGCTGTGTGTTCACAACGAGTAAATACCGAGTGTTATTTGGTTCTTTAAGAATTCCATCAGGACGTATGGACGATCGCTTTTAGTTGAGTTAATACATGTACAGTTCGGTTGTCTGCACAGTGAGTTTGGTTTTTAAAATTGCTATTTTTTAAGTATAAAGTAATTGCAAAATATTTATAAAAGATTTAGAATTTACAAAGGACTTGGCATTCACATATTTTCTGTTATCCACAGTCTTTCAAGCTAGCGCGATGTATGTACTATTGTGTTTGGGTCTTTAAGATTTCCATCAGGACGTATGGACGCACAGTAGCGTCCTAACGCTTTTTGCTTTGAGTTGAGTGAATACATGTAGAGATCGTCTGTTCGCACAGTGAGTTTGATTTTTAAAAACTGCAACTTTTTAAGGGCAGAGTAGTTGCAAAGTATTTATAAAAGAATTAGAATTTATGAAGGACTTGGCACTCATGCATTTTCTGTTATCCATAGTCTTTAAAGCTAGTGCGATGTATTTACTATGGTATCTGTTTAATCCACATGACATGACATTGGCCTGAGAGCTTTGAGTGTTTAGTTAATGCAAGAGCGCTTAATTTTGTTGTTTACAGCTCAGTATAGCTTAATTTTACAATGGACAATGATGCCTTTTACATTTATGCCAGAACAGCATGATTTATGATTGCTAATGTACGCCGATATTATTCTATGTGTATAACAGATTTACGGCTGTGTTTATATTCACACCAGTTTCTGTACCTTTAAGTTAACAGAACATGTGAATTGATTTGACCAATGACAGATGTTGAATGGTTTTTAAAAATGTTCTCTAAGTTGTTTGTCCTTGTCTTAAGAGTCTGAAGAAGCCTATGGCGAAAGCGCTTACTCGTTTAAATAAATTTCCAGTTTGTTTTTAAGAAGTTGATTCCAGTTTTTTGGAGCATCTGACTTTTATTTTATTGCCATTAAGAAGCTGATTCTAGTTTTTTGGAGCATCTTACTTTCATTTTATTGCCATTGGAATATCACGCTTTGTTTGGACTGTAATTTTTCCAGAATGAAATTAAGATCCCAGGGAGGAGGAACAAGCTTCCTAGGAGGTCTAATATTAAGGATGCCTTTAAGAAATTTCTTGGCCTCAAATCTAAAAGCTAACAAGGAAGTTAAAGGCAGACAAGCAGAAAGAGCTTGATAAGTGGAACTTAATGGAAGAATAGGCCAAACCAACATTGAGCAACTCGCACAAATAAGACAACCAAAGGAACATCCACAGAATGTGGGTCCAGATCAAGAGAAAGACACCAAATAGAAAAACTCTTCCATATAGACAACTATGATTTCATAGTAATGTGTTTCCTGGCCTTCTGCAGAACTTGCAGCACATCCCCAGAAAATGATGTCTGAGGGATCAAAACCCTATTACCCACAGTGTCAGTTGAAGTGTGGACAGGTGGGGATGCATGAGAGATGCCTTGTCTTGTGAGGAGATCCATCCTGTGAGGTAACTTGTGATTGCCCTTAACTAGATGCAGAAGTAGAGGGAATCAGTGCTGTCATGGCCATAACGGAGTCCCCAACAAGATTTTGGAAGCATCCTGTTGAATTTTGAACAGGACTCTCTGAGGAAGGGGAGGGAATGCATAAAGAAACATCCCCTTCTAAGAAAATGAAAGGGCATCCACCTTCCATACCATAGCCATACCCATGAGACTGGCACAAAACAGAGGAAATTGTCTGTTCAGTGGGGAAGCAGAGAGATCTACTTGAGGAGTACCCCAGTGGTTAACAATTTCCAGAAACACATCCCTGTGAAGCATCCATTCATGGGATTGAGTGAAGGACCAGCTTAGATTGAATGTTCTGATCTGAAGGAATATAAACTGCCTGAAGAGTCACTTAATACTTGATAGACAGATCTCATACCAGAAGTGCCAGCCAGCAAAGACTGTAAGATCTTGTACTCCCTTGTTTGTTGATATACCACATAACTGTGGTATTGTCTGTGAATATCTTGAGAGACCCTGCAAAGAAGACAGGATGAAATGCCTGAAGAGCCAGCATAAAAGCTCTCATCTCTTTGATATTGGTGCTCCATCTGCTGACAAGGCAACCACACTTCCTGAACCCTCAGGGAACCAACCATTGCTCCCCATCCCACATCTGAAGCGTTTGTGAACAGATCCTGAAAAGGAAGAGTATGAAAAGAGCCCTGGATTCTGAGACAACCGCTGAATCCACCACAAGTTTTTTCTTGAGACACGGGAGAAGAGGAACTGGAAAGTCAAGTTTGCGCATGCTGAAGCCACACCTACTTCAGAAACCACTAGAACTTCCTCATGTGGAGTTTGGCCAATGGAGCATCAGAATTGTTGAATCCATAAATCCCAGAGCTCTCAAACTCCCTGGCTGTAATGGAGGCCAGGGGAAGAAGAATTTGAAATAAAGAAAATGAGAGTTAAGACCTTTGGAGTAGGCAGGGGTGCCAGTATTGGCAAAATTTGAATCCTGCAACCCAGAAAGACATGATCCTGAGAAGTCAGAGAAGACATTTTGGAGTATATCATGAACTCCGGGGTCTGAAGAGGAGAAATGCTAAAACTAAGATTTTGCAAAAGGACCTCTTGAGATGATGCCTAAATCAGCAGGATATCCAAATAAGGAAAGATTTGGATCCCTTAAAGCCTGCAAAAAGCAATCACAGGAGCAAGACATTTGGTTAATATGCTTGGGGCAGTAGAGAGGCCAAAGGGCAAAGCACAGAACTGAAAATGCCAGGAAGCAACAGAGAAACAAATATCTCCTGAAAAGAGGATGGATCAGAATATGGAGATAAGCATCCTTGAGATCCATTGACACCAGAAAGGCCTGAGGGAGCAAGAGAGGAAAAAGGGATTGAAGGGACAACATCGGAAAGGAAGGCACCTTCAGAAAAGGGTTTACATGAGAGGTATAGACTAGGGCTCCAAGTACCTTCTTTTCTGGGCACTAGAAACATTCTTGAATAAAACCCTTTCCTCCTTTGGAACACAGGCACCCCTTGAATAATACCCTAAGACAGAGGTCTCAAAGAACCTCTGGGGGAAAAAGGAAGTTGCTCCCAAGAAGTGTGAGGAATGACCATAAAAGGAGGGCAGGAAATCCAGACCATGAAGTACCCCTGCCGAATGAGTGACAGAACCCAAGAATCCTTGGTGATTCCAAGCAAAACTGGAAAAGAAACAGGCGAAGAGAAAGAGGAACGTGGCTGGGAACAGGTGGTTTGTCAGGAAAGGAAGGCTTTAGAATCCCTGTAGACTGAGGGGTTTTGCAGGCGAAGTCCATTTACCAATCTCTCCTCCTTTAGGAGGGCAAGATTGCCTACAAACAAAGGCTGGCTTAGAAGGGTAGTTTCAGTGAAATGTAGGCACAGGAGAAACAGGCATGTTTAAGATCCTGTAAAGCCTTCCCCTTGTCCTGAAGAGACTTAAACCAGCAACCACTTCCCCAAACAAAAGTTTATCTAGAGGAGCATGCATCAAATTAGCCTTAATATCATCGGGTAAAGGTTGAAGCCTAAGTCACGAATACTTCCTAATTACTGAACCAAAAGTAGCAGCCATAGAAGAAGCATCTGCTGCATCATAACTACATTTCATCAAATTAATTATTTGAGAGGAAGTCCCTAGCAAGGAAAGGGCAGAAGATTTACTCCGAGTCTGGAAGATCAGAACAAAGCTGACAAAGCTGACAAGCTTGAGAAAGAAGAGCCAACACTTACCTAGAGAATATGGGTCTGATAATTAATGGCCTAAAAGCTAGGGTAGCTGAATTATAAACTTTCTTACCTAGCCTATCCATGGTTATACTGTCCTTGTCAGAAGGCAGTAACTTGGACAAAGGAAGCTAGTGAGACAGCTTAGAGGCTACAGCCACCACAGAAGGATCAGCTGCAGGAGATTTAAAAAGGAACAATCCTCAGCCACCCTATAAAACCTATCAGACTTTTTGAGAGCAGGGGATGGAGAATACAGTGCTTTAGAGGCATTGAAAAAAACATCCAGTATAGGAGCCAAGACAACTGGAATGGCCACAGGTTTAGGAAATTCCATCTGCAGTAGCTCATAGTACCTCTTATGGATATACAAAAGCTGGACACAATCCCACTTAAATTCCATCATCCTAGAGATTGTGTTGTCAAAGAAAATTTCCTCAGAAGGATTATCTAGAGTATGAATGTCCTCCTCCTCAGACCCATAGTCTAAAGTAAAAGGAATCTGTGTAGAATAAGCAAGGGATTCATAATCAGAATCTACCTCAAAAGAATTCAATTCTCTGAGCTTTTTAGGAGATTAAGAGGGCCAAGGAGAAGCAGGAACCATAACTCCTTGAGAAGGCCTTAAAAACAGTAAAGCATTAAATAAGCCCCAAGTAAAGGCCTGCCATTTACTTTGTAGATCCCTAGGAGCAGATGTAACATTAGTTTTCGGTTTCTTTTTTAAGGGTAAGTCTATCCTAGAACCCTGAGAAGGCCTTGACTCAGGACAGCATTCAACAAGTGTACTAGGAACGTCTTCCTAAAAGAGAAACTGCTGAACCCCTCTAGACCCCTCAGAATTAATCAACAGTGGTTCCATCTAAACACCTGACATGGACGTCTGCAATGCCTTGTCGGACATGCCACCCACCATATCCTCACCGACCTTCAACCCAAAAGCAGTAAAGGAATCTGACAGTGCAACCAGGCAAGTCTCCGGGTTTGTAATTACCTAAGGAGAAACTCCCAGCAAAGGCTGGAGAGCAGAATATTCCAGCCTTAACTTATGCACCTTCTTCCCTGATGGCTGACCCTTAGGGCATGAAGTTCTTTCCATAATATCTTTAGCATGAAGCTTAAGCCACTGTCTCTCAAGATACAATGAATGGGAAGAAAGCCTACTACAGAGAGTTTTAGGGACAAACGCCTCACAAATTAAACAAGACGTATGGTCATAAGCAACACCTAGGCAAAAAAGACACTTATGGCGGTCTTCTCCCACACTGACATTTACCCTTCCTGGATGACATTAACCCCACAAACACTTCCTGGATGACATTAACCCCACAAACAGCACAAAAACAATCAGAAAAAGAACAAAAAACCCAACTGAGTACTTGTCTGCAATGTTCAGCAAACAGGAGTACTTGATGGAATGCCAACAAACAGAAAAATGGCAAAAAATGGAAGGATATAACAGACTGATGGTTAAAAACAGCATTCAGACTGGCAAAGAATTTCTGAGCATGGTACACCTGAGCATCACCTTTATGCCCTATGCTACACAAGGAGTATGTAGGTGATGTTCAGCATACCTTAAAGCAATGGTAGACTTTGATAAACTGGCTGGATGGTGGGCTTCATGGCAGGGAATCTCTCATTTGTAATGAATATTGCAACAGTGAATATAAGGACATCTAGTGTGCCATTGCACTTGTGTCCACCACTTGCATTACTTTCTTTCAACAGACTTTAAAGGTTGTTCTATATTTATAATGTTATCTGGAAGATTGTTCCAAACAGCTGGTTCCATTTTGGAGAAAGCTGTTCCAGACGTACCAACAGGTAACTGAGGCCTATACAAGTGAGTGTAGGATTGGTTTCTAACTGCAGTTTGCAAAGGATTGGTGGACCGTGGTTGAATGTAAGAGCAATAAAGTAGCTCTAGCTATAGCAAGTAGTCAGTCTTTCATTTTGGGTAGATATTAGGCTTAATCTTCCCGTTGGACATTAAGACTTTTAATATAGTGGTAAATTAGGTCACACTTGCCAGCCATGAATTTTTTAGGAGAAGGAGATGTGCAAACGTTTTGTACAAGACGTTATCTCATAAGCCAGTGAGCTTTTACACCTCACCAGTTTGATTTGGCTGCCCATCCTTTCCCTGATAAGATTCTTTCAGACCCAGTTTCCATCCTCCAGGCACTGTGAGCACTGTTATGGTCACCTGCAAGGTCTACTACTCTTGAATAGTGTTTGCTCTTCCCAATTATAAGCCATTAAGTGATTTCAGGATAACACTTTGTGACCTGTGGTTTGGCTCCATGGCACTCTGTTCAGGACAGCTTGGATGTGCTGGGCCGAATAATTTGTCAGTATTAGAAAAACACCTCAAAAGAGGCTCTTATCAAAATCTTCAAGAATACCACTTTGGACCATAATGAACTTGGTAACTTTCAGCCACACTCAAACCTTCCTATTTAGGCAAGGTTATTTACAAAGTTTTCTATACACAGACTATGTTACAGTTGATGGGTGTTATGGACCATTATCAGTCCAGTTTACTACTCGAAGTAGTACACATTACTCTTACTTGAGTTGTATGTGATCACATAAAAGCCAGAGAAAAGTGCTTCTGCTCTGAATTTGTCAAGGTGGAATTTTTTCTGGCATTTACAACCATAGATTATGGCATCTTTTTCAAGTGCATTTAACTGTACTTTGGTTCCCCTTTTATGGTGGTTGATTTATTCTAACATTTCTCCCCATACCTATAGGCAGGGCTAGCCTTAGACCAATAGGCCCAATTTGGCCCAATAGGGCCCTTCTCCCTCATGAGGCCTCTTACTAGGCTGTGACAGTCATTATGCCTTATATGACCCAATAATAGGCCTAAGAGGTACTACAGCATGCACTAAAAGGCATACCTAGCATTTCTGAGAGACACCAACAGGATCCCAGAGTCCTTCAAAATGTGTTTGATCAGATGCAGAGGGTTCATCAGGATACTACTGAAGAACTTGGCATAGGGTTATGTTTTTGAGCTGGTTGATGAGACTATGGGTCTATGTTGGGGGAGTGATATCTGAATGTACTTTAGGTATGCTAAAAATCGAGGGAACTTTAGGACTTTTAACCCTGAAGTAATGGGATACTTAACCAGTAATCAAAAGTTCTAAATATAGATCTGGCAGTTAGCTGAGATGGTAACAACTGTGAGCTTATAGTTCTGTTGTACAGGGTTCGATTCCCACAGCCCTCATTTGCCTACTGTGTGGCCTTGATCAAGTTTCTTTATCAGAAATTGCTCCTGGGGTGCCCCTGAAAAGGGATGACTCATCTAGTGAGCCTATCTGGTTAACAAGTGGGTATTTTGTACGCTTTATATTGTCCCTTGGTTTTCAAAATGTTCATTCTTTCAGTATAATCCCAGGTATTCATGTACATCACCCCCTTTTCCCTTCCTTAACTGGCCTGATGGCCCTTAAGTTATTTGCCCCTCTCTTTACTAGACCAGTAAAAAAGAAAAGTGGATGTTTTTTGGACACAATTTTTCTGATGTATTTTTAAAACAATTTCACAAATAGATTCTGTGTGTGCTGGAGGAATAAATGTACTTTTTATTTATTTTTTTTTATTAATTCTGCCTTGTGTGCCAAATTCAACATCTGTTAAGCTATCAGCAAAGTTTGATCTTGAGGTTGGAATACAGGCAAAGCCCATTACAAATATCTGATAATGAATATCTGGAATTTCAAGCTGACTGTAATTGAACACTTTACAACTAAATTTCTCTAATGGAAACAGTACCCAAATGTAGTGTGGGTAATATTGGCATCCTCATCCATGTTCCTGCAAGTTTCTTGTATAAGATCTAGCTTGAACTCAAAAATACTTTACCATTAACAATAGAAGACATTTTGGTTCAGTCACTATTGTCTGCATCTAACCATTATCCTTAGATTTCTTAACTCCTTTTAACCTAAGATTTGCAGAAAATTTCTTAATAATCCATCGTGTGTTCAAATGATAAATCATCAGTGCTGGTTAGCTGAGTTGCAATATCTCGCCACACAATTTGGACATTGTTATGCTTATCTTTCATAAGGAGTCTCATGAAATCCAAGCCCTGTTGGTTAAAGAAAAATTCACTAGTTAACTGTGTAATAGAGATTACTTTATTGAAAATCCTTTTTTTGGATTTACTTATGTTAATTGTACATATACATTTATTTATTTACTATTTGGTAACTGCCTGGTCCAAACATCTTTTTCTGCCATGAATCATAAAGTTGAGTACTGAAACTATAAGATCAACATGAAACATAGGTTTGGGTGGCTGTGAGCAGGACTGTACTGACATTCCAGAAAATTAACCATTGCCTCTAAAACATTTGCTTGTCACATTTTGATTGAGATGCTCATATAGTGCCTGTTAGAACTCGTAAAAGGAATTCATTTCCTATAAATGTTTGACCTGTAAAGCTGGGGGGTAGACAAAGTATATTCACACAAAAGAGGTTTAAAAGGAGGTCTAATGCTGGCATCTTGGGTGTTTCTTAAGGATTATACCTGCAGTCTAAAAGGATGTTTCCTTTTCAATGAGTGGTAATGTCCACTTAAGAGTTTCAGTCCGAGCCAGATTTAAGTTTTCTGTGCAGGTTCTCACTCTAGCATCTCCTTCAGGATGAGGAGAGAAAAACGTTTTCTGCCCCAAGTTGAAGAAAAAAAATATTAAACTATACTAAGTCACTAGGTACAAAAGTAGCAAGTGCCTGGCTACAGTCTAAATATCACGCAAGGAACACTGAAACCTGACAGAAAATGTAGAATTGAAATTCACTGGCATTCATTTCTGAATGCAAGTACCGTCTCTTGCAAGCATGTAGCAGAGTTGCTTCAGCACCTATTGCAATTAGTATCGACATTCATTTCTGAATGCACTTATTTCACTACCACTAGGTCAGCATTTACTCACCGGTCCCCATTGACAG
The DNA here is from genome assembly GCF_019279795.1 of Protopterus annectens. Classification (NCBI taxonomy): domain Eukaryota; kingdom Metazoa; phylum Chordata; order Ceratodontiformes; family Protopteridae; genus Protopterus; species Protopterus annectens. Next base: position 442,734,610 of record NC_056751.1, read on the forward strand.
TGTCTTGGGTGGTCGAACCCCATACCTGTCAACCTCTGAGACCAAAAACATCTAGAGAAAGCCACAAATAATGGGGGGTGCTTTACAGGCCCCATAATAGGGCCACTTTTTAAATATTGCTCTTACATCATTAGAAAGTTGATAGAATAAGTTTTTTTGCATTTGCATGGATTTTCTGAAGGATATGAAGTCTGAAACTCAAATGTCAGTCATTATTTTGTGACTTCAGTCCTTAATTATATGCCAGTGATTTTTCCAGAAAACCGTAATTTTATGAGAAATAGACAAAAAACATGAGGCAAAAATTTGAGCATTATGCAAAAATCTGCATAGTTGAGAGGTATGCTGCACCCTTCACCCTGCCCTAGATGCACTTCTCCTTTGAATAGCAGAGTGCCCAGAAAGAAGGTTGATCATTTAGCTACAGGAAGTCGCTTCAGTTTCTGGAGAACACTGCAGTGGTGGGACTGAATGTCATCAAGCAGTCCTTGCACATTGCAGGCTTTTTCTATTGTTAACTGCTATTTTGTGGAAAGCACCTAACTAAAGTGAAGGCAAGGAACTACAAATGTCCATATTTGTCAAAAATTACATTAATAAAAACATTTGCTAGCAGAATTAGTTTCTTTGGGTTCGCATTCAGTTACAGAAGTCTGAATTTCAGAGGTAGAGACTGATGTACAAATTCCGCCAGGAAACTATAAAGGAAAGGATAGCTTAAACAAAAATCATCCAGAGGAAAGGATATAGTATTTTTCTTTCAGTGAAGACAGTTTTGTGTTTGGGGCTTGGTGTTCAAAGCTTCCAGAATAGTTCTGACAACTGAATACAAATGCTTGAGATGATTCAATGCTACAATGCTTAAACAGGGAACAACAAAGTGTAAAAGAACAAGAGGAGTTTTAGAAATGTATGTCAGCTGAGACAAAACAGTGCAGATGTGTACCATCCCCAATGTATACCAGAACCCCCTAAAAGAAAAGAGGGTAACATGCAGTGTAGTGTTAACCAAAGAGGGCAGTGGGCATATATTTTGGGACCATGACACTTTACAGAAAAATTTCAGAGAGAGAAAACCTGCACTCCACACATTCTTGGTTTATTTAGATTTTTTTTCTGGAATTGACATTTAGATGTGCATATTTCTTATTTTGCAGCAGTGTGCTGCATTACCGAATTTATTTTAATGTTTGCAGCATGATTACATTTTCTCCACAACTGTATTATCATGATGTTTAGTATAGTTAATTAAGGCAGTGTAAGATGGTTTCCCATCTGCAAAAAGTGTTCTGGTTTTTGAAGTGGCTGCCAGTGTTCTGTGAAAGTGGCTTCAGTGACTTAACAAAACTACCACGTTTCTTACACTTCATTAAAGTAATGTCTAATTTGTAGAATTGCCTAAAACCAAAATGACAAGACACGAGCACTATTGTAACTATTGTAGTTAAGTATGTAGTCTTCATGACAAGCGAAGGCTATCTTATCCTAGCATTGGCCCAAAATACAAAAGATGGGAATTCATACGTGTGATCAGGTACTCGGATGTATCATGATGCTGAAAATTAAAGGAAATGATGGAACAGTGAGCAGACAAATATAACAGGAATTGCAAATGAATGCCAGGTTTACATGTTGATATAAACTATAAGAAAGCAAAAGCTATTGGAAAGTCCACAGCCTGAAATGGAACTAAGATCTTATGTCATTTAATAGTCAACAGTAAAGCAAAAATTCAACATTTGTAAAATGCATCTAAACTGAAGTTTCAAGATGAATTTTCTGATAACAGTTGCTGATGACTGTAAACTAGGTGCCATTGTTAACTCTCCAGAGTATACCAAGATCCTTCAAGAGGGCCTTTCCCATGCAAATAACTGGCATCAAAACCATGGACTAAAACTAAATGCCAAGGTTGTATAGTAGTATCCTTCAGCAAGCACAGTATCCCCCGGCAACTAATATATTGTCAGCGATGCTTTGAAAGTCAATAGAGTAGTTGGTGAACTGGGAACCTGTATAGAAGGCAAACAGTCTTTCCATCACCATGTATCCATTATTGTAAGAAATCCCTTCTACATTGAACAGCTTATTAGTAAGGGTCCAGGGATGTGATCATTTCACTAATATTCAGCACTTATTAGACTGATAACTGAGCATGATCCCCGTTTAGCATATACCTCTCCAAACACTTGACATGACTGGAGCACCGACAGTATTTTCTAACCAAGAAAATCAAGGCTCAAAGTTATAAGAACTACACTGTTCTTCTCAACCTTGTCCCTAGTATTGGTAACATACAGGCCACTGAGTAGTGACCTCTGACTTGCATACAGATCCTTTCCTCTCAGACCTGCTGCACATCAACTCCAATGGTTGGACATTCTCTTCTGCAATATAAATGGAGCATGTTGGTAGGATGGTTATATTTCATGGAGAATTCCACTTCAGAATCATTTTCTGTCCCTCCCCACATAAAGCAACGTACTTCTGTTGCTCTGTTCAAATGTAGTCTGTGTGAATGGATGACAAACCAAAAATTCATCCATGGAGTACCACCTTTGTCCATTATAGAAAGGGGTAACATGTCAATGTTCTGTTCTGGATTATTCATATTGGCAATACAAAGGTCAGATAAACTTTCAGAATGCAGAAACTATAAAGTGTAGCAAGACGTGTGAAGCAGTTTTGAGAATAGGAGAGTCCCTCAAATTAGGTGTTAGTGAAACCATTATGCAGTACTAATTTTGCCAGATATAATATGAGATTAAATACAAATAGTGGTATGTATTCTCAAGATTCAGAAGGCAGACATCTTTAAAATTGTGTGGATATTAATGTTGTTAACCTGTAAGACAGAACAGTGCTACTGTCAGTCTTACAGTGAAAAAAGGCATGCTAACAGAACAGAGATATCCAGATATAGTAGATTTATAGTGGTAGCAATTTAAAACACTTTGAAAGCCCTCAAAAGTAAAACACAATTACTCCACAAAAGAAAAAAATTGTTTCATTTACTTTAAACAACTTTTAAGCTGACAATAAAAATAGTTTAATCGTGTTTAAAAGTGCAATTCAGTCTTATGACAGTCCATTAAAACACTTGCTCCTGGTTATACAGTAGCTTTACTGAACAGGGAAGTATTATACAAATATGTTTTGTTCAAGTGGAAGTTTTTCTCTAAAGGGAGCTTACCTTACCAGCAAAGGAACAGCACAAGCACTGTCATTCCTCAAAAGCCTCACAGGAGCATGTTCTTTGGAAAGATGGTTCACAGGAAAGGTCTGAAGGGGCTTAGTTCCCCAAAGTTCTCTTTTTAGTCAGCTCAGCACAAACTTGACAGTTTGGGAGTGTGGAAGGTGCTATGAAGCTTTGGAAGCAAGACAGATGTTATATCATTGACAGGCTATACCCCATATACTGCAGTAGTGATAATTTGAGCATCTACTGTTTTAGCTCAAATCTGTGGATGCTAGTAATTTAATATAGCACCTTTTTCAATGAAACATAGTAATCAGTCTTGCTTTCCACTAAGTTTTGTACTAGTTTGGTGCACAATCACTGATAAACAGCTTTTATTGTTTCATAGTGCTTTAAATTCTAATGTCAAATGTTTAGAACATTAAAATTCCATTAAGACATAGTAGAATGTGTAACTGAGCATAGCTGGAAATATGTATTGACTGTAAAAGTTGCGGACTTCAAACCACTGACAAGTGGAGTACCACAGGGTTCAGTCCCGAGACCTGTCCTGTTTTATATCTACTTCTCTGAAGTACAGGCCAACACAGAAGGTCTTTGGCTAATAAAGTTTGCAGATGACTGCAAACTAGGAGCCATAGTCAAGTCCCCAAATGATGTGGACATCCTACAGAAGGGCCTCACTGAGACAGATGCCTGGTGTCAGAGCCATGGCCTCAAGCTCAATGCCAAAAAGTGCAGTCATCCCCTTTGGTAAAAACTCTCTACCCATGAACTATCACATAGACGGGAGTCTACTTAACGCCGAATGTGTGATGAGACCTGGGGACCCAGGTGGACAGTAGTCTCTCCTTTGATAATCACATCGCCACAGTAGTCAGGAAATCCTTCTATGTGGCACACCATCACAAAAGGGTTCTCCTCTAGGAAAAAAGAGGTCATTGTTCCCCTCTACTCGACACTTATTAGACCTAAGAGTACAGTGCCCCTTTTGGCATGTACCTCACAAGACATCTGCAGCAGCTGGAAAGTCCAGAGAAGTACCTCACAAAGAGGATTACTGGCCTCAAACAGATGCTCTACACTGACCGTCTCAAACTCCAGCTTTACTCAGTAGCATATTGCCTACTCCGAGGTGATTTCTGCCTAAAGTATAAAGTTATGTCAAACCCAGAGCTGTTGGACATGCTACACCTAAAGAAATCTCAATCCTGCTGAGCTACATGCTCTAGGGACCTAAAGCTTGTCACCACAATAAACAGGACATGTTGGAGAGATGGATTCCTGTCCCAGAGACTTCCCATACTCTGGAAAATATTACCCATCTATGTCAAGCAAAGTTCCACATTAGCACTCAAAAATCTTGATAAGTGGATGGCAAATAGGAAATGCACCCCGGGGATCACTTTGGTGGCTCTGCTCAACAGGGGCACAGAAAAATAACTTTCTTGGGTGACAGTAAGCCAGGGAACCTTATTGTCTAGGCTTGCTTAAGCCCTTGGGCTGATAGCCTAGTACCTACCTATGACTCTAACCACATGATTTTACCCATGAACTTTATCACATGTATACCCTGCCCTATGTTAATTCTTATATATGATGCAGTGTGGAAAACAGAGATTTCACCAAGATATAGGTTTTTGTAGATTTTTTTTTTTTTTTGTGCAAAGACACACAAGTTGAGACATTTAGCCTAATTTCATTCCATTATATGTTTGAGACTCAACAGTTTGAATCAGAAATTTAGATGAAGGCCTTAAACATATGTTCAAAAGATGGTATGCTGTTTTGAAAATGGAGAAACGTAGCAGTAGCCCCAATGAAAACACAGGATGTCACCTCTTGAGTGAATGGTTAGCTGCCACTCATTGTTCCAATAAGTAGGTCCTTCAGTTTGGATATCAGAACTGAAAACTCTGAGCTTATTCATCTTGTAGTCCTGGATTTGAGTCCCTCAGAAGATCATAGGAATTAAAAGGCAACTGAGTCTCATGGCTAATTATGCCTTGCCAGTAACTATCCTCAGGCTACACATCCTTTTCAATGAGGGCTAGTCCAATCAAGTCAGGGGAGAATGTGGGAATATTCATCCAACCATGCAGTTCTTGACTGAAGGAAACAGGTGTTTATTCTAGAAGTAGGGAAGGTAATGCACAAAAAAACCCTCTCAGCTGTGTTTTATTTACTGAAAAAAATGTATATCCATGCTTTTGTTATTTCTGGGACTATTTGATCCAGAGAGACATAAGAGATGCAGGGTCATTGGGTCCCTAATACCACAAAAGGAATAGATTCAGAAGTCTAAGATACTGAATAAGAGAATAGTGCTATCAAATGTTCTGATAGCTTAGGGTTCTTAATTAAGAACCTATTAATTAACCATTTGCCCCCATGAGATATACTTGAGGAGATATAGCAATGTAATCAGTAACTGGCCTAATCATTGAATATGACCTCTTTATATCTGAATGGCATTATTACTTTGGCAATTAGCTGTGTCACTGCATGATTAAAGAAGATGGTTATCTAGCCAAGTTCCATACCTCTCAACTCTACAGATTTTCACAGAATGTCCAGTTTTTTCCTTCATATTTTTGGTCCATTTTTTTATAAAATTGTAGTTTTCTGGCAAATTAGTTGCAAATCATTAGAGTGAAGTTAGAAAATGTCAGACATTTGTTTCAGACTTCATACCCTTCAAAATGCAAAACCTGTTCTATCAACTTTCTTAGTTTGTAAGAGCACTATTTAAAAATTGTCCCTATTTTTGGGCCTTTGTCCCACTTTTATTTATGAGGTTGCCCAGATTTCTTGCTCTAAGAGGTTGAGAGGTATGCCAAGTTCCCAAAGTCTTTAACAGTATTCTTGTTTTAAAGCTGGGTGTTGTCTGTTGTATGATGGTGATGGAACTGTTTACCAGATGTGACAGTATAGCAATTTATTTTTACATTTAATTTGATCTCATTTTAAGTACACCAGCCATTTCATAGTTTCATAGTTTTTGTACTAGGCTATAACTGCCGTTGTGGGCCATTTTAAGCCTAGTGAATTATCCTAAGTGAAAATCAAACCCTGCACCTTGCGTTTATAAGCTAAAAACAGTGACCATTATGCCATTATGCAAGTTCTTGCTGAAAGGCTCTGATGCCAGATGGGGCTTGACATTGACTCCCACTTTATAGTTGTCTGCAGCCTTGGTTAACTAGAGGTCTTTGATGTTCTGGAGATTAGAAAAGTAAATGACAAGCAAAAGAGATCCCATCACTACACTGTATGAGGATGTGATGGTCATCTTTGATACCTCTCTGGTGAAACACCTGCTACCCGCACCATGTGGGCTCCATCTTTTAGGCACTTTGCTATTTGTATTACTAAATAGGGATATATTTCTAATGCATTGTTTGCTAACTATGCTAGCATGGGGAATGCTGTCTAATACCTTGTTCAGTTCAAGGCACTTTATGTGGCCAGCACGAACACTGTCAATAGCTTGAGTTATCCTTTCAAAAAAGTTAACCAGAATCATTAGACACAATCGAGCCCTGACAAAGCCAATCTACTGTAGGTCTAGCCTGATGAGGTTTTTAATATCATAGTTGAAGAGGTTAGTTAAAACATGTCCCATGGCTTTGCAGATAAGACTTGTCAGTCTGATAGTCAATAATTTTGAGTCAGTGCTGGGCCACCATTATCATTGAGTTGTAGGGACCAGTGATGCTAGTTTGGAGGCCTGTTCATACATAATGCAACTTGAATTCGGTTTCCATGCCTTTAAAGGCATTTAGGATTGCTTTAAATTTCCTTATTCAAAATAAATCCATCTGTCTTGCAATAAGCCCTCATGGGTACTTTGTAAGCTATTCATCTGTGAGGATCTTAAGCTTAGCCTTATATTCAAACGATAGTGTTAATCCCTTATATTTTGCAGATAAATAATCTATAGGTGGGTAAAACAAGGCTATATTATAGCTATTACCCACTTCTGGGTGTGGGTAATGCTGGATTTACCCATTGTTGGTGTGGATTGGTCACTAGGTTGAAGCCTGAGTGGCCAAACAAAGCCAACCGTGGGTAAATCCAGCATTACCCACACCCAGGCATGGGTTATTGCTATTATACAATGACATTATTTAAGAAAAAAAAATTACTTTTCTTAAATAATGACATTGTATAATGCCTCCTTGCTGCCCTTCTGCAGCTGTCTGGTATTCTCTGGCAGTTTTGATGTACTGCGTATGCCTATGCAGTACATCAGAGCTGTGGGCAAAAGCAATGGAGAAAGCAAGATCTGCGTTGCTTTTTACAAACTGTCTCACTATGTTAAAGGAGTTTAACATAGCGAGACAGCTTTAAAAGAAGCAACAGAGAATCTCCATGGATTTTTTAAAGCTGTCTTGCTATGTTAAACTCCTTTTAACATAGCGAGACAGTGTGAAGCAACAGAGATTTTGCATTCTCCATTGCTGTAAAAAAAAGAGTTATAGTAATGGAAAAAGTCCAGGCGACCAGACCTTTTTCCATTACTATAACTCTGATTTACAATGTGCATGCTGACCAGTCAGAGTGCACATTTTTGAATATTAATGGGGGGGTCGTTGTATAATGGGACATTTACCTTTTGCCTGTATGCATAAAGGATATGGGTGCTAAACTAGAGATGAATTTGTAGCTTCCCATTAATCACCATTTTCTACATGAGGTTGAGGTATTGTCAACTGTTGACATCTCTCTATTTAATGCCAGCCACGTACCTTCTTCAGTGCTCATGCCTGACTGCTGCAGGTCTTCTCTCTCACAATCCATCCACATCTTTGCTAGATGCCCTTGTTTCTGTTTAAGTCTTCCTGTCTGTCCCAAATATTATTCACCAGATTATCTTAAGCTCCTGCACATATGCCTGAACCACTGTAATTTGTTCTCTCTCACCTTTTTTGCAATTGGAACTACTATGGCTTTTGCTCTTATGCCCTAATTTCTTCATCTATCCCACAGTGTGCATCCTGCTTCTCATCTCAAGCACTTAATCTCCACCACCTCTAGCTTCTTTAACTGCTCTGCTTTTACTGCCCAAGTTTCTGTACCATACAGTTGTACTGGTTTTATTGCTGTATTTTACCTCACTTTTCATCGTTTGGCATTCTTCTGTCATGCACTCTCCCCAGTTAATGTGTGCCAGTTGGCTGCAGCCCCTCTGGTTCTAGCTTTGACCTCCTCATCCAAACTTCACTTCCCCTTAACCACCCCACCCAGATACATGAAGCTGTTAACCTATTGCACCATGTTCCCTTCTATCTCATTTCTCAGCTTCTTTTGATTTCCCTCATCGGCTGCCATTACAATGGTCTTATCTGTACTAAGTTTCATCCCATGTGCCCTTCAGTTTTACATTCCATTCGCCTATCCTTTGCTGAAGTTCTTGCTCCTTCTGCCTGTAATGCCACATGGTCTGCATGCAGCAGCTTTGTTGATCTGTCTCCTCCGACCTGTTTACTAATGCCCACCACCAGTATGAACACCCACTCCAACTGGGAACCCCTCTGTGAGACTGAACACTGTTCATTCTTGACTCACTGGGTTCTTGTACATAGCCTGCACTAGTTCTACCAATGTTTCTGGGACTTTGAAACACATGAGAACTGCACAAATCAGCTTTCTTAGCACCTTCTCTCATATGCTTACTTTAAAGCTAGGAGTGTGCAGTTGGAGTCTTTCCTCGTCTCTACCTTCTTCTCATGTATCTGTCTCACTGCAAACATCGGGTCAGTTGTGCTACATCCCGATCTGAATCTGAACTGCTCATCTTCCTTACTTTCTACTACTCTATTTGTTTATCAATATCTCCAGAACTTTCATGCAGTGTAAAAGGATTTTGATATCTCTGTATTACCCACAGTTGTGAATGTCCCTTTTATTGTTAAACACTGTGACTACTATAATTATTGTCCAGTCATATGAGATGCACCTTCCTCTCCATATGAAAACATTCAGGAGCCATTTCTCCCCCATCTGAGTGACGCCTCCAGGTGCATCTGCAGTTAACTCCTACTGACGCCTCTCGGCATCAAATATTGCTTGTTTATATTTGTATCAATATTTCCAAAACCAATGTATGTACAAGGTTTTAAAATATTTCATCTTGAAGCTTACACAATAGCACACTCAACTGCATAAATAGTTGACCTCTGCCTAGTGCATCAAAATAGATATTAACTGTTTTTATGATAGTAATTTATATAGATATAATTTTCACATTGTTCTAAATATCTCAACAACCATACTCTTATGAAAGCTTTCAGCTAGATGAATAACATGTTGCTGACAGAAGTATGTGTGTAACTTCAGTGGTTGCCACAATATTTTAAGTTGTTTACAAAATATTACAAATGTAATAGTCACTGTGTTTACTGTGACTTATAAAATTCAGTTTAAGACCTAGAACCTAAAGAATAAGGCCACTTTAAAAATAGCTTGTGCTGAAGAGTTTGCCATTTATACTAATTTCATAATCCATATCATTCCATAATCCATATCATTCCATAGTTATGAAGATTTGTTTGAAATGTGAGGACATATATTTTGATTTTTGTGAAGACGGATGCTCCACCCATTGGAAGTTACAGTGCAAACTTCCTGAGCTCCACTGGAGTGAATGAGTTAAGTATCTTTATCAAGTCTGTGTTCTAATTTCTATGGTGAGCTCCTATTTCATTATAGGCTGTCTGGGGCAGTACAGTATGGTTTTCTTTATTTAGCAGCCGATAAAAGTACTCCTTCCATCTGCATTTCATGTCTTGTGGGCTGGTGAGCAGGTTAATGGCATTCCTTATGAAGGGTGTATAACTACCTTCTTTATTTTTCTATCTTTACCTTGCAACCCTGATGTAGTTTCTTTGTGCCATCTACTGAGTCACTTTTAGAAGCTGTAAGAGTGCCTCTGATGCCTTGATCTTTGTTATTGCATCTCCTCTCTTAGCCTGGACTGTCTTTTCTATCTCACTTTTTCTTGCACTCTTTCTTTAGATAACTTCCTGTACTTCTGTATTTCACCATCAGCTTTCCTTATGTAAGTTAATTATATGCCTAGCTTTGCTGCCTATTTTTGGTAGTCCTCAAACATGCTATTTTTAAGTTGCTGCCATTCTTCTTCAACTCTACCTATGTTCTCCTCTTCTTGGGGTGTTAAAGCCCTGAGCAAGTCCTTGAACTCTTGTGCTTTCTTTTCAGTCAGCATCCAGGTCTTCATCCTGGTCTCTGACCTTAGAGCTTTCTCTGACCACTGCTTGCACTTGATTATGGCAGCCAATGGTTTATACTATGGGATGAATGTTTCTCTGGGATGACTTTGCAATTGCTGATTTTACTCCACTTCCACTTCTTTACTAGGAGGAAGTCCGCCTGGCTTGAATTTTGGCCACTTGTATGTGATCCTGTGTCTTTCTTGTTGCTCCATTTATTGGTCACTTTCAAACCATTTGCCAGATAGAGGTCGAGAATGGTCTCTACTCCTTTATTCCTGTTACTCCACCCATGTAGACCCAGGCAGTCCTCCTATCCTGTTCTGTCTGCCCTGATGCATGTATTCCGGTCACCCATTATCTACTTCAATTCATGTTGCCCTGCTTTGTCTAATAGATCCTGTAACTGCTGTCTGGATGCACTCCTTTCTTCACTATCACAACCCTGCTGAGGTTGAGATTTTGGGATAGTGTCCTATCCTTACAATAGAGTCTGGATGACATGAGTCTGTCACTAATTTTGACACCGTTCCCTCACGGTCTTGTAAGCCTCTACTTCATCACATTTCCCACTCATCTTTAGTCTTTCCTCTTCCTGAATAGTAGATACTGGATCCCAAGACAAGTGACTTTGCAACACTGCTCTTCCATCTTGTCTCATATATACGTAGGATAAGCTACCTATCTATATCAAACAAAGCTCCTCGTTAGCACTCTTCAAGAAAAATCTTGATTGGATGGGAAATAGAAAATTCACCCCGGGGATCACCTCTGTGGCTCTGCTCGACAGTGGCACAGGAAAATAATTTTCTTGGGTGGCAAAAGCCAGGGTACCTTTTTGGCTGGGCTTGTATAGGCCCCAGGGCCGATAGCTTAGTACCTACCTATGAACCTATGTCCAGACCAGCCATTTCCTTACCATCATGTCATCCACTTCCAAGCTCCAGATCTAGCCTATCAGTGAATCTATATTGTGTGACCATTCCTAGTTCATGTTTGGCAGGTTGATTGGTGTCCAGCTTTTGTTTAGCCGAGCTATCCCAGGTAACCTGAGCTGTGTAACTGTACATCAGCCGGACAGTAGCTTATTGACACAGGGATGCTGGGCTTATAATGGACACACACTGGACAATAGGGGTACATTCACCCTTTTCCACTATTAGCATGGTTAATCCAACTACCAGATAGACACCATGAAGTACAATGCAAGTTTATTCAGGTTGAGTGATTTCTTCCCTAATCAAGGGACTTCTTCAGAACAATACAGTAACAACACCCAGCCACATATATATACCCCACCCCAATTAAACAATTCCATTCTAATTAAACTAATTATAAAACTAATTGTAAAATGTCAGTTAACGTGAAAATGAATAAATCACAAGTAAAATGAACATATATAAAATTAAAGCCTTCATTGCTAAAAAAACACAAAACTGGCAAAAATGTTATATATAACTTTTGACTTAAAAAGGGGGATACCTGGATGTTGAGATGCATTTAAAAACAATTGCCATTGTAATTCCAAAATATCTAAATGTACATCCATGTTTTTAAATGCATCTCAGCATCCAGGTATAAATGAGACTGGTATTTGTAGTGTTTTAAAACTGCATAACATTTTAGGATAGTTAAATCTATCCCCTTTTTTAAGTCAAGAGTTATATATTTTTTGCCAGTTTTGTATTTTGTTTATGATTTTTTAGCAATGAAGGCTTTAACTTTGTTCATTTTACTTGTGATTTATTCATTTTCAAGTTAGAATTGACCTTTCACAATTAGTTTTATAATTAGTTTGATTAGAATGGAATTGTTTAATTGGGGTGGGTGATTTATGTGGTTGGGTGTTATTGTATTGTTCTGAAGTCCCTTGATTAGGGAAGAAAGCACTCAACCTGAATAAACCTGCTTTGTACTTCGTGGTGGTCATTCTGGTATTTTGTACTTAGTGGTGGTCAATCTGTCCTTCACTGGTAGTTGGATTACTCGGTTTCATATTTGGATTTGTGGTTTTGACTATTAGCATGGGTCTCCGGCATTAGTCAGAGTGGGGTGGGTCCTCAACCCACTTGTCACCGGCAAAAACCCATGCCCATTTTTTGTGACATTAGTCAATATGACTGAATCATCTAGATCCTTATTTTTACACCATTGAGTGATTAGCCCTGCTGATCCATGTTGGTTCTTGAGAATTCTGCACACCCTAACAGATGCCCAAAGCATTTGGTCTAGAAAACTTTTCCCCTTGTAGGGCACCACCTTGGGTCTGTGCTGCTGCCCACAACTCCATTCTTGGCTGGGTTTGATGGAAACTCTCACCATGTTTTTGAGAGGCAGCAGTAACCATGCAGAGAGACAGGAATAGTATGCAAACTCCATACAAGCATTGGACGGAGGTTAAGATGGAGCCTTTTGCATAGGAGGCAAAGATCTTGACCATTATGACAAATGGTCAGTTTCCCATCCATTCATTCAAATTAAATTTGAAAAGATTGAGAAATCCTTCACTTTAAGTGGAGTAGAAGACAGTTCCATAGAAAAGGTTTTCACTGAGATACACACCTATCCCTCCGACATGTCCTATTTATGTTGCAAAAGAGATTCAGATCACTCAAGCAGGCTTGGGTCAAGAATTTGTAGGTTGTGTATGTCCTTAATTATAATTCCATAATCCTTTCCATAGCCTTACAGATAAGGCTTGCTGGGTTTATGAGTCCAATAATTACCTTGGTCTGTTGGTGGTTCTTTCTGCAGAAGTGACTTACTGTCCTCCATTCATCTGGCACAAAATCTGTTTAGAGGCTGATACTGAAAAACTTCTATAGGTGGTCTGACAGTTCATGTTTCAGATTGACCAGCAGGCAGCCTAGTATGTTGTCTGTCCCACTAAAGTGGTGTTTTAGGCTTTGGATAGTGCCTTGTGGACTTGTTCTTGGGAGACTTAGGGAAGAGGCTTGAGAATGCAGGTATGGGATCTGGGAATATATGAAAACTGGGGGGGTGAGGTTTGAACTACATTTGTCCACTAGTAGATTGGCCCTGTCCTATTGTCCTGAGTGTGGTATTATCCTTTTTTTTTACTATAAGCTCTGCATAGTAATGGGTAATGTTTCTGAGATTTCTAACACAGTTCAAGAAGCGTTGTAGCTGTCCTTTGCCTGGGTGGATATATTTACCTCCTATCTAGTTTTGTTTTATTTGGTCATGGTCCAGGATTCCTTTAACTTTAGTAAGAGAATTATTGACACCTTGAGAGTTACTATTGTATGCTATGAGTTTTTCCTTTTATTACAGAGCTTGTTGATCCTGCCATCGTGGCCTACTTTTTTTTTTAATTTGACATTGCATTTAGTTTTGAGGGGGGAAATCACATCTATGCAACTACTTACATTTGCATAGAATTTAGCCAGGTCACCACTTTGCTTTAGTAGGTTAACCTTGGCATAATCTCAGTATACTGAAGTATTGGAAGATGCTTCTGGCTTCAATCTTCAGGTGAATGCCATTGATTTGTACTCCAATTTGACAAGGGAATAAGAATAAATGGATAGCAAAACTGAACCATATTGGTATGGAGTAAATCTAGGAATTTATTGACCCTGGTTGGTGGCAGACTACTTTTCCAAAGAACTTGTATTGAAGTCCAGAAATTTCAGAGCATACATGTTTGTGTAAGTCTTCCAGTTAATGGAGGGGTAGTTGAAGTCTCCTAGAAGAGTGTTTTTTTGTTTTATGCTTTATGCTTAAAGGATAGTCACTCCATACTATTTAAGTAGGAAGTATCTACTGAGGGGGTCATGGGGGGTCCTATAGTTGACCATTATACAATAAGGTGTTTTGCTAATTGTATGTTGGATGTGGAGGAGTTCCAGTTCATTATCTTGTGTAATGCATCTGAAGGTAAATTATTTTTAATGAGACACCACCGCCTTTGGTGCCTTTATCTAATGGGGTGGACCTGAGTATGTGTTAGGCACTGAAACCTTGCATTGATGGTGCTGTCACTGAACATGAACAATGTCTCTGTGACAATGCATATATCATTTATTTTCAGGCTAAGTGTGCTTTTAAGGAGTGTTTTTTCTAAGCCTGCTACTGTTGATCAGCATTAACTTTATATTCAGATTTTCTTTTCTTTTTTTTTGGAAGCTTTAGGTAATGCCAGCCTTCTAAAAAGGCACTGTAGGGTGGACAAGTAATCTGCCAATATAAGAAAGCCTTGGGAGATAGTACAAACTACTTTGCCAGTGATGGCCTGCTCCTGTCTACCATCTCCACCCAGGCTGACATATATTGTACTCTGTAACAAAGACATCAGAAGCTAAGCTGTTGAAGTCAAACTTTTGTTTCTATTGCAGCATCATTCTTGAGGGCAGAATGCTACTCAAGGCTAAGTTCATTCCTGTCTCAGACACACATTTTTCTAGCTCCAGCATGTCTCTAGTCATATATAGTCCAGGGAGGTATTTCTCAAGTCATGTGCTCCCATGATGACAGTGACTGTCATAATTATACTTGTGGTGCAGAGACTTAAGTGCATGTGTAATGTGGTAAATTCTGGCTGCTGATAGGCAGCCCACTGTGACCTTCAACTTGCAAAGTTTTTGAGTGGTACATGAGTGTGTCCCCTATGACTAGGATATTGGAATGTGTGGAGGTTTGCCTTGTGAGCATTTGAGTTGAGTCAGTGTGACTGTTGGATGTGTTTTTCACAGTTGCTTCCTGTGTTGTGTGTGCTTGTTTCTTTAGTTACATTTAGGAGGCCTTTGTGGTTTAGGTCAGTTACTTTTAACAACTTTACCATATATAGGTAAATATGTTTGGTCTGTGTAGTAGATTATTGATTTAGTTTGGTGTTGGAGGGCGTTATGCTGGATCCAAGTCGACTGTGAAGGTGGAGCTGGACTGTTGCTGGAGGAGACGAGGTTGGTGTCAGAGTGAATGGTGGATTAAGAGTGAGATTATGGAGATGGTGCTAGTTGGCCTGGACAGATGGTGTGGACCTGACTGTGTGCTAATCCGGACTTTTAAATGTCTGTTTTGTTGGATTGGTAGAACTGGAATGGGACTTGCTGGTGTGGAAATGGAGCTTTGGTTGCCTGGGAATGTGTGTGTGTGTGTATATTGTTTATGTGATTTAACATGCTTGTGCTTTTGTTCTGGTCTGTGTTGTGTATCATTGAAGTTGAAGGAATGTAATTTTGTTCAGCTTTGCGCTTTATGGTTGTACTGTCTGAATGAAGTTTTACTTTACTGTTAATCTGCTTGTAATTTGTCATGAATTCATGTGAGTTTTGTATCCAATAATATATAATTTCCTCTCGCACACTGCCTAAGTTGTCTGTAAATATAAGATGATTATTACATTCTCAGGATGCCCGTTTCACCTAAGCTGTTTAGAGAGATGGTTGAAAATGCAAATCCATGGTTCCAGATGCTTACTAATGTGGGCTGAAGAGGGGTTTGCAGTTGATTACTGAAGGCACTATCTGCCTGGTAATGGAGATAAACGCAGCTGCACAGCACTTGGAATCAATGATAGTTTGCTTTGTTTCTCGACACAAATGATTATCACTAATCCACTGCTTCTTGAAGTAGAATTATTCCAGTCGTTGATCGGTTCAGTACACCTGCTATTTTCTTCTCCTAGTAAACCTACAGAAGTTTGATGCAAGTCCCATACAAACTGCCCAATCAAAGACCAGCAGGAACCAATATCCCTCCGCTCCTTCTTTCACCATGAGCAAAATAGCAGCATTAATTCCAGTCTGGTTCCTAAGAAGCAATTTTCAGGCTTTATAGTGGTTGGCACTTTCTAGGAATGCTAGGAAATAATGTTCTCTACTCCTTCTCTCACCAGGAGCAAAACAAAATAATTAATCCCAAGCTGATTTCTGAGCAGCACTTCCAAGGCTGACCAGTGATTGGCAGTCTAGTCACAAATGTTAACATTTTTAAAAGTAAGAAGAAAACTTGGATTAATACTCTGAATATTGCTGTGAGCAAAGTGGAATGGTATAAAACATAAATTAAGCTTTAGAGCTGGGGGAGCATTCCTTCATTGCCAAGTAGAGTGAGGAAATGAAATGAGACTAGGATGAGCTTCCAAAGTCAGATTTATAGTAAGGGTGGGCATCTCAAGTCACCAAGTCTAAACGCACAATAGGGACAAAGCAGGTGGGTGAGAAAAATCCAGTGCAGTCAGAGACCAGCAGTAGTCTCTTAGAACTTGCAGCTAAATACTTATTGCTAAATAAGAAATCTTGCTTCTCAGCTCCTCCTACTAATAATTTGATTCCTTTATAAATGGAAAATGATTTTTTTCTTACTGACCATATAGCCAAGAACTTTTAAATCTCAAGAAAAAAAAAGGGGGTAGGTAAACTCTTAAATATAACAAACTGTAATATAAACAGAACCATCAAGTAATCAATCCTTAAATGAATATATAAAGTTCAAAATCTAGTGACACCAGATGTAGTTTCTCAGTGCTTGTTGTTAATTTTACCACATTCTAAAGTTTAACAATTGGCTACTGAAAGAAATTACATTTGATTTGGCCTGTATTGATGACATAGCAATTGGTAGTAGAATAAACTGTGAGCATGTGCAACACCTTTCTCTGATATTTTAGACAGTGGCTGAAGTAAGGGTCAACTTAAACAAGAGTGATATGGTGTCTTCAGGCATTTGAGACATTGGAAGGAAATATTCCTCTATTTGAAGGATAAGCTGCCATTACATAAGAAAAGAAGAATGCTGATTGAAGGTAGGCATGAAAAAAGTGTAGTGTTTACCCCCTGAGTACCATACCTCAGGCATATATTTTACTAAAATAAGCAATAAGGCACTTTGCTTATAGGTGAGATTGAGCTTCAAAGTTAAAAGGTGCAGGTGGCACATTTCTGAAGGATAACCAGTGGTATAGCTAGCGTTCGTGCCACCTGGGGCTGTTTTTGAGTTTTCTGCCCCTCCCCCTCAGAAAAATCATAGTCAAATGCCTTCCCCCCCACAGCCATTCCAGTGTCCCATTACTTGGCTATTTCTCCCCATTTACCATAAACACTAATGTGCACACTGCTTTATGCTTTACTTCTACAACGATTATTTTAATTTCATTTAAAACTTTTTTATTTTAAATTTTATAGCACATACACTGATAGCCATCTGCTAAATAAAGCAATACAGTCTCACAATGAAAACAGACTTAGTATTATAGCTTCTCTGCCCTTGAAACTCACATTCATTGAGACAGCATTGAACCCCACATTCAAATAAAATGCATCTGGCCAGTGGTGGATAAAGTTTACCTTTGGGCTGTTTTCATATCATAGGTCCTTTGCACATATATTTAGGACCATGCAAACATAATTTTGTTCTTTTATTCTCCTTCCTGATTGCATTAAATTGTATTCCTTGTATAAAACAGTGTGTTTTAAAGTTATTGTTTTGAATTTTTTTCCAGTAAGCAATGAAACAAAATGTATGAACCAATAATGAAAAAAAACTACCCAATTGAAAACTCCCATCATAAAAGTCTACTCAAACTTTTATCATTACAGTCCACCAATATCAGTAAACATGCACAATCTCTGCAGAAGTAAAAGTCATCTAAATAATTCCACATTAAAGAGGTCTGCAACTAATGAAGAGATTGCTGGTAACAAACAACTTTATATTTCATTTTTCATCTACAAATAAAGTGCATTGTTGCCCTTTAAGAATAAATTGCCTATGGTACATTAAAGAAATGATAAGCTAGTAATATTGCAGTAGGGAATGGATGGCAAACTGATAAACAGATTCATAGTTACTAGGTATCTCCTCCAAAGGGGAGAACATTCTCAGGACTGCAGCATCTAACCCCTTTAAAGTACAACACAGTACAGTATCAACAATCCATCTACATACTGTGGAAGTAGAACCCCCACAGATTTCTGCATCAAACGCAAGTATACTACCTGTTGTGCTACTAACAATGTAAACAGATTTGACATAAGAGAACTAAACTTCTCTACCCCTGAATCTCTAGGGTCCTTGTAAAATCCACGTGATACACCTATAACTCGCAACTTTGCCCCCCCCCCCAATAAATTTTGTCTGTTTCCAGATTTTTTGTGTTGCAAAGACCCACAACTAGAGACACACATTGAACATTGCTTGTATAATCTTAAAAAAGTTGCTAGAATAAAATGTTTTGCGTTGCCATGCGTTTCCTGAAAGATAGGATGACAAACTTAAATGGCTGTCATTATTTAGTGAATTCAGTTCTGAATTATTTGCCAAAAACACAGAGAAACAGGCCAAAAAGATAAGCCAAACATTCCAGACATTCTGAACAGCCGAGAGCTATGTACTCAAAAGTGGTGGTATGGGTAGAGAATTCAGGCTTGTTTGAGCCTGAGTAACACTATAACCACCAGGTATATCTTATTGGGGCATTTACACACACACACACACACACACACACACACACACACACACCATAATTGTACTTGAATTGAATGGCAGCAGTAGCAGCAATAAACTGAACATTGAATGGCATCCAATAATAAACACGTACTGTACAATTTAAAATTGCGTGTGTGGGTGTTTAGGAAGAACAAGACATCTGTGCGACAGTGCACATGCACGGACATGATGTGATGCAACCAGACAGGCTAAGGGACCACCTTTAAAAACTGTTTTTTAAAATTAAACTATTAAAGTAAATATAAGTGAATGTAAAACTGACAGTCCCAAACAGTTTTTTTAAATTAAACTATTAAAGTAAATATAAATAAGTGAATGTAAAACTGAGTCCCAAACAGTTTTTTAAAATTAAACAATTAAAGTAAATGTAAATTTGACAAAGGAGAAAGTGGTGCCCAGGGTAGACAGCCCAGCTCACCCCTCTCTAGCTGCACCACTGAGGATAACACTCAGCAAACTGACATTACAAATGCTGTTAAACGATGTGAAGTGTGTGCCAGTATAACCATAACCTGAGGCATGGCAGGAGGGTGATTTTACTACACCGTGTGCTATAAAGAAGGTGATGGGGAGAAAGAAAGATTAGTTGCAATGTACATCAGATGCAACTTTCATTTAGCTGTGAAAGAAATGTTGAATGATAAAACTGAATCAGAAATTAAAACTACAGATGTCCGAAGGTATGTAAAGCAGACTAAGGTAGAACGAATGTTTAAGCCTTTGAAGGCACACATCCGAGAATACTATCTAGACGGGTACTTACAGAGAAGGAAGAAAAGAAACAAGTTAATCCTGCAGAAAACTTCAGTTCTGGATAGCACCAACCATGATGCCTTCTTTAGAAAACATACTGAATGCAGATCAGGAGGACAAATGCAATTAAGCAGCTTCATCTAGGCTCATCAAGGTGACATTGAGGAAAAATATAAAATAATATGGGATGTTTATCTTAAAGGGATACATGTTACGACCTCTACCCATAATTAAAGTTTTGGGAAAAATGCATCTTGTAGTATAAGCATCAGTCTTGCCTCATGCCTCTTCCCTTTGCAGTTTTGACTACATCAGCAGAACTGTTCTACATATTCTATACCTGCTTAGGTATACAATGAATAGCCTTTAGGATGCTGATATAGAAGAAGCTTTGCAAAACTCTAAATTACAACATGCAAAATATCAGCAGTTAAGACAGCAGTTAAGAGGAATCTGTGCCATCAGATGCTTTATGTCAACTGTCAATAGACAGTTTCTGTCCTATAAATCATAGTTGGGACCAGGAGGTATACAGCCCTTCTAGTGTTTTTGTTTCCTGCACACTCTTGGGGAAGGAGCCATCTGTGCATGGGCTTTTACAGCTTCAGAATGAGATACGTCCAAGGACAAGGCCTTACCCCATTGTATAGCAGTCTTTATGGCTTTGGCAACCATTCTCCTGTATAACAATCCTATTACATGCTGCACAATCTTTATGAATTCTACCCATTTTTTCTACTGTGAGCTTTACAGCCACAATTTAGTTACCTCTATTGGCTAATAAATTTGTCATTTCCCCACAGCTGAACAGTCATGAGCAGTATGTTTAAGTAAAATGCGATGTGGGGGGATAAAAAAACAATGTGGGGTATGTGTACAAAAAATGCTCTTTCATTTTGTATTTTTTTTTTTTTTGCATTACTGCAGTTTTGTAGCAGTCAGTGTTACTACTACAATTTTTGAGGTATATTTGTTGTAGAATTCTTTACTTTGACATGAATCTTTTCATAAATATCACAGTACCATGCTCAGCACTTAATTTTATCTGTCAGAAATAGAAAAATAACGGCAGTGGTTGTGGTGCAGCGCTTAGAAAAAAAATGTAAATGTGCTTTCTCAGTATCCAGTCTTAGAAGTTTCAGCAAATTGTCAAAAGAATTTATTCTGAGCCACAGCTGTAACTCTTGCATATGATACATGACAGTTCTATTAATACTCTATCTTGGGTGATTTATAGGTTGAGGATGCAATGATTTCACCCAAACATAAGTTGCAAGTAGTCCATCAAGCTAGCCTAGAACTTAGAACTTACCTATGAACCTATAATAAAGTAATCCTTCTACAAGAACATAGCACAATGGTAGGTATTGATAGGGCAGGAATCCTATTGTTATACCTTATGCTGGACAATAATAGGCCTTTCAGATCTAACACAAATGGCTGGACTGGTTGCACAGCTTTCCTTAGAACAGAAATGTACGATTCTAAGACTGATGGTCAAAATTTTCATATTACTAATCTTAAATTTGGCCGCTGCTGTCAATTACTGTTATTTTTGCCAAAATATGGAAATGCGATTCCATAACCATTATGTTGTTGCAAAACAGCACTAGAGCACAAAATCAAACCCATTTCAGAGACTTAATGTGGCTGTTTTAGCTTTTTAGCAATGACTTTTAGTAAAATATGTAGCACTAAGGGTCAAGTCCTGCATATATTTTTTTTCTTTCTTGTCGTGCTACTTTGAGCTATCAGGATAATCAATAATGCTTAATATTCCCTTTTGTTGATAGGCTAGAAAAGCTAACTATGTGGAACAAAATCAATTATCCCAGAATTCTCATATCTTACAAGTAAGGAAGCATACCACCCTGTACAGCTCAGACAGTTTAACATTGTGTAACCTCCTCAATATGGAGTCACCGCAGCAACAGGAAAATACCAATAAAGGTAGGAAAAGTAATTAAAAAAACTAATTTCTAAAGTAATTGTATTACCAATCAAGCCATCTGATCCTATAGGTAAAGACTCGAACTGATGAAGTACACAAATTATTTTCAGTGAAGGTAGGAACCATGCAATGGTGAAAGCCTAGAGCTCATGCTTTTATGAAATGTTTAAAATGTTTATTCTTCTGTCAGATTAGTGGACTGATCCATCAACTTTGAGTAATAACTTGGTAAAAGAACATGAGAGCAAGTACAAAAACTGCATATGCAACACTGAGTACAGAAAATAAAGCATTTGCATCAATTGGTAAATGATTACATACTTGTTATGGACAGCATATGTAGTCATCAGGAGCTGTTTCACTTTATAACCACTGGGATTTTATTTCAATATCTATATTGTGACTGAACAGTGAGACAGGAAAGGGTCTAGTCTGAAATATTCAAATTTGATATTTATCTAATGCCACCTGGATTGAATTCTAAACCATAGATTCAGTTATAGAAAGTGCTATGCATATGTTACATATTTCCATCCCTCATCCAAACAGTGTAATGGAATGCATTAATTTTGCTCTTTCAAAGAGCTGACTGCTTTTTAAGTATATAGGCCTCAACTGGCTCAGACATTTTAGTATGGAAACTCAGGGAGTGTAATATATATATGATTAGGAAGATATGAATTGAAAAGTTAAAAATAAAGGGTCATACAGTTTGGAGATTATGAAAATGCAATCTATGCATCTGGTTATGCAAAACATGTGCCCACGATGCACTGCAGTGCTATTGACAAAAATTAATCAATTGAAAGTATATTATTTATTTAACATTTGTTTACCAGGAAAGTCCAACTTGGAACAAGCCAATTTTCAGTGGAGGCCTTGAAAGAAATGCTCCAGACGTATGTCTTTGTAACATGGGATGAAACTGGAGCAACCGGAGGAAACCCACATGAACATGGGAGGACATGCAAACTTCACACAAAAGGCAGCCCAGCTGAGAATTGAACCAGAAGAGCTCTTGCTGTGAACCGACAATGTTAACCGCTGCACCAGTCAGCATATATAAACTTACATGTGCCCTGCTGTAGTCTGTATAATACATTAAACATTATCTGTAATGATCTATATGATATTCCACAGTTCATGGTAACTGGAGATGGGGGAGATTTAGAATCTAATGCACATACAGTATACATGTTGTCATCACATGCTCTGAAAATTAGTGTGGAGAATTAGGGTACAAAAGGAGAGAAACTGAGAGGAAAGCAAGGTCAAAACACTTAAGAAAGCTGCCTGCTAGGAGTGGAAGGTATTAAGGACACACTTACACACAAAGTAGTTCTGTTCAAGAAGTCATCCATTCAAAGAAACTGACACTACAGATTGTATACGTAGTTGGTGAATAAGAAAATGTTCTTAAAATAATCTGTAACAAATATGAACAGTTAAGGCAAACCTCTGTCTTCCGTTGACTCTTTGATACTAAAGCTTGATATTCAGTTTTCACTATGGATTTTAAGAAACTCTGCCTCAGCAATCCCAATGTGAGTTTTGCAACAGTGTATAATATAAAATGCACAGTGCTGCAGATATTGCAATCTTTTTGACACGGACAGCTATCCTAGTTTTAAGGTGATGCAGTGTCTGATCTTAATATTCCATCTAGCAACAGGCTTAGTTAGAAAATTTATATTTAAGGAGATCATATCTGTCATGTCACATGTATGCTTCCCATGCAAGATGTAGGAAATAAAGGTTACATTTTTGATGCAAACACTCAGAACTTTGCTGCCTGTCCAAATTACATTATTATCTGTCAGTTTGAATGACCTCCTTCTAAGCTGGTTACCAAGCCACTTTTTTCAGATAATTGCTCCACTGTTTTTTTTTTTTTGCTTGGTATTGTGTTCATGTCATCCAGGAAAGGAAAATGTGAGTGTGGTGGCCAGATTCCCACAAGACCATCACAACTAGTATCTTTTTTGCTTGAGTGCTTCCCACGATCATACACAGTGTTCTATCTACCCAGTGTTTGTGCCTAAGACCCTGTGTAGTCACGTCTCCTCTTGTTCATGGACCTTGAGAAGCAGAATATTAAATTATTGGTTCAGGGTGCTATGATGGAATCCTCCTGTCCCAACGGCCAGCTGTCTGCCAAGAAGGCTAAAAAACTCAGGCTCAATGCATCTGCTGTCTAGCCTCCCCTAGAAGTCTCTGTAGAGGCTAGTGAAAGTCCTGAAGACCAACAATATCCTGTCTCTGATTCCTCTCTGCCACAATGCTGTCAGAGGCTGGCATGGGTCTGAATTCTCACATCCTCATAGGCTTTTCCAACATCAGTACCTGAGATTGAGGGAGAACCTTGGATGCTAATATCCAAGGGAGATATTATAATATATTATATCCCCTTATATATATAGATATATGTGTGTGTATATATGTATGTATATATATATATATATATATATATATATATATATATGTATATATATATATATATCTGTATATATATATATATATATGTGTGTATATATGTGTGTGTGTGTGTGTGTGTATATATATATATATATATATATATATATATATATGTACATATATATATATATATATATATATATATATATATATATGTGTGTGTGTGTGTGTGTGTGTGTGTGTGTGTGTGTATAATATCCTATCCAAGGAGGATTCCTCAATTTAGTGAAGGGGTCTGACCCAATGAGGGTTTTTCGAGTGGACATCCTGCAGAAAAAGAAACACAAAATAAAGCACATTTCCAGTATTGTAAAGAATCCCCATTGTGAATGGAAGGATTTCACTCAAGGTTTATTTAATACTTTGATGGAATGAAAACCTCCTCAAGAGGGTCTCTGTTCCTGAACCCTACTGGTCTTCTCCTCCTTATGAGGCCAAGGGAATTGAACTCCTCAGATGAGGATTTGAACTTTTGGGGAAGAAATCCTCCCAGGCTATGGTTCAGAGGAAAAGTCTTCGTTAAGTTCAAACTCCCCCTTGGAAGAGCTGTCCAAACTCCCCCTTGGAAGAGCTGTCTATGCTTCTCAGCTGTACAGGTTTTCGCAGAATGTCAAGATTTTTGCCTCATATTTTTGGTCTGTTTTTTTCATAAAATTGTGGGCTTTTGGCAAATCATTGGCAAGTCTTTAAAGACTGAAGTTAGAAAATGACATTTGAGTTTCAGAATTCACACCTTTTGAAAAATTCATGCTAACTCAAATTAATATACAAACTTTCTATGTTTCTGAGCAATATTTAAAAATTGTCCCTATTGTTGGGCCTTTGTCCACCCATTATTTTTGACTTTGTCCAAATTTCTTGCTTTAAGAGGTTTAGAGGTATGGCACTGTCATTTGCGGATACTATTGTCCATATGATGGACTATTTTAAATGGAGCTGTCCTTTGGGGATACCATTGTACATATGGTGGACTATTTTATGTGGGATTGTTCCCAGGTCTCTGATATTCAAAAAACTACTATAAGCCCTTACAGATGGTGTCTCCCAAAGCATTTGATGTTCCTCCTCATTTTGCTGCCGTTTTGGATAATAATACTGCAGCTTCTGTATCACCTGACTCTCCGCCCTGTGCAAAAGAAGCCTGATAGGTTCTACAAGGTGCCTAAGGAATTGCATATTTCTTTAAGTGCTGTTCTCCTGACAGTTTCTTCTGATAAGCCCTCTGAGTTGTATCAAGCTGCTTTGTTCTGATAAGGATAGGACCTTGGAAATGTTCAGTGAGAAGGCTTACTTTGCTTCCACCTTGTCCTTTAGGGTCATTAACTACCAGACCTATATGACCAGGTATGTATTGGCCCTCCTTTTCCATGTGTCTGAGATGGTTTCTGATTTCCTGATTCTCAGGGCAAGGCTTCTACCCTTTCCCTATTAGGCTCCACTTCAAGTTGCCCATCATTCAATTGAAGATGCTCAGGGCAAGGCTTCTACCCTTTCCCTATTAGGCTCCACTTCTCAAGTTGCCCATCATTCAATTGAATACAGCTATAATGCAGCTGAGACTTCTGCCTTTGGTTCATTCACGAGGCACTATTCTTTGCTATGTCTATAGGCTTTGTCTGATGACATAAAAGCCAAGTGTTTGGATGCTCTTCTGGATAATAAATCTTTTTGGTACTGCTATTGCTGACTTATTCAAGTCCCTACAAGATAAAGATAAGGTCTTGAAGTAGCTAAAACATATTTTTGCTTCCCCTATTGCCAAGTTTCAGAGGAACTATCCTTCCAAGTCTGCCTTTGTGCATAGGCAAACTTGCCCTCTTCCCAAGGGTAAGAAGTGTTCCTCCTGCTAAGTATGCACATACTGACTCCTTCCTCCCAGAAACCACCTTTGTAGAATAAGCCTGGTTCTATTTGATGTTGGGCCTTCTTCCCTTGGCCAGGTCCCATTTTCTCTCTCTCTCTCTCTGCCTCTCCTTGTCTCTTCCAAATTGGCATTAGATCACCTCAGATTCTTGGCTTCTGTCCATATCAGTGATATTTCATGGTTTAAAAGTCCCTTCCTCCCTTTTCAGGCATGTCTGAACCTCCTTGAGAACAGTTTCCTCATTTTTCAGGTGTTCTGCAATCTGTTTTGAATCAGGACACCATTAAAGCCATTCCTCCCATCCAGATGTAGAAGAGGTTTTACACCAGGATGTTTTTTGTTCCCCTTAAGAAGGGAACATGGAGACCAATTCTGGATCGTACCCTGCTCAAAACCTTTCTGAGGATCCCTTCCTTTTAAATGTTATTCCCGTCCGACATGATTTATCTGATCTGGTAATGGGTCTTTGTGAATTTGATTGTTTGTATAAATTAGATTTTTTAGAAATTATATAGTTTATTATCCTAGTTATTTAATTTTTGTATGTAAGGGAGGTAAATTGTTTAAGAATTTTGTGGATGATTTGGATAGGAATCTGTTTGGTTTGAAATTTGATGGGTTGCAGAGTGTGGGAATACAGTTGCATTTTTAGATTTAGTGTTAGAAGGCCATCTGGACATATTTGATACTACAGTGCATAGAAAATTTAATGGAGGGCATATTTTGGATGCTAAAAGTTGCCATCCCCCATTTATTAAATGAATTGCCATATGGAAAAATGTTACTAATGACTAGGTTGTGTAATGATGGGATTGTTATAGAGCAGGAAATTATCCGTACCTGCATTATGTTTAAGCAAATGAGTTATAGTGAAGACCTTAATGCCCTTGAGAGAGTGTTTGAAATGGATGAGATAGATAGGAGTGAGGAGTCTGCTTCAGGACCTGATACCTTCCTAGGATCATGTTTTTTCTCAGATGCAGGCTTCAGACAGTTCACATGCTGGCATCTCTTCCTGCCTCCATGGCTGTCGTGCATAGCCTTTCCAATCTCTTCTTCCTCTGTCCTCTATCACGGCCAGGGAATTATTCAGGATCCTGGGATTTATTGCTTCCACCATTCTCATTCTCCCACTTACCAGGCTTTGTATGAGGAAACTTCAGTGGTACCTCAAATTGGTGTGGCTTCAAAATTGCCACCCCCTGGAGTTCCCTGTTCCTTTTCTTCCTTGTCACAAGCTTGTGGTGGATTTGTCAACTCTCTCTCATTTCAGGGCTTCCTTTTCAAGCTCCACTTCCCACACAGGAGCTTTTCATAGATGCCTCAGACAGGGGGTGGGATACCTCTTGTAGCCCTCTCAAGTTCCAGGATCTTTGGCCTTTTCATCAGAGGTCAGACCATAACAACATGAAGAAGATGAGGGCTCTTGGATCTGCAAGCTTTTTGTTCCCTCTTTCATCCCAGGCCCCTCAAAATTTTCAAGGACAATACCACAGGGATGTGATATGTCAAGAAGCAAGGGGCAAAAGGTCTGATCCTCATTGCAGACCACCTGTTAAGGCTTGGAATCTAGTATCCAATATCAATTGACTCTCTGGATGATTTAAATTTCCTCAAAGTGCCGTGTCATGGCAGACTCTTGGAGTAGGTTCAGAACATGGATGCTTCCCAAAGATATGTTGCTAGACATCTCTATCAGTGGGGTAAGTTGTTTAGTCTCCCCTCTGATCAGTTAACTTCCTCTATTCCTTTCAAAAGTACTAAGTCCTCTTACCTGGAAAGTGGCCACCTTACCTTTTTCTTGGAAGGGGATGTTTCTGTATACCTTCCCCCTTCTTAGGTTGCCATAAGTTCTGCACAGAATCAGGCAGCATACTCTAAAAATATTGCTTCTAGCTACTTACTCCCTTTTGGCCCAGACAGCATTGGTCCCCCTTATTTCTCACTTGGACAGGGGCAATCACCTCACATTACTTCTGAGTGTATCTCCTCATACAAGACAAGGGGTTCTCTTATCCATCTTCATCTGTTCACTCTTTAAATGACACTGTGGGTGATAGGGTTTTAAACCTTTTTGAAACTTCTTTTCTGAGAACGTGCTTAAAGTTCTGAAGAAAGCCAGGAAACCCACTACCAGAAAACCATACATGTCCAAATGAAAAAGATTTTCTGTATGGTGCTTCTCTCACCATCAGGATCCCTGATCAGTGGAGGTTGCTCTGGTTCCCTCTTATTTGTGTAATCTCCATGCTGGGTTAGCAATGTCTTCAGTTAAAGCTCACTTGTCAGCAACTTCTGCTTGTCTGCCCTTGAATTGTCCTCTGCCATCCCTTAAAGGGATCCTTCACAAGGCCTCTTAGAAAGACTATTTTGCCTTCTTGGGTCCTTAAATTTGTACTTTAAATATTGACCCAGGCTCCTTTGAGCCTGTTTTTTCAGCTTCCTTAAAAATTGTACTTGGAAGACTCTTCTTACTTCAGCCAAGAGGGTATCTGAACTTAATTTCATGGCTAATCCACTTTTTTAGGTTTTCAGAGAGACAGGGTCACATTAATCATAGGTTTATAGCAGATTACTAGGCTAAGTGCCCTTACAAGCTTTTCCACTATAACCCAGTTTTACTCAATATATGGCCCCCAGGGGCAAAAAGATGGCAAGGATTTGTGCATGTATATTGAGCATCTTACATATTGCTCCTGTTCATTTAAGGACATAAGTACTACCCCAGGTGTGAATTTGTGTTTCCTCATCCATTGATCCAAACTGTGTTTTAAGATGGCCAGGGAAGGGCTCTGCTTAATGTAAATAGGAAGCCTGTTCCAAAAAAAAGGTGCAATCTCTGAGAAAAATCTGTCTCTCCCGCATGCTTTTTGAGCTTCTTATTAAGCTTAGATTTCTAGATTGGGTGAATGTGATGCTGTTTGACTTATAGATGTGTAGCAATGTCATCAGGGCTGAATTTGTGAGTGCCTTGTAGGTCAGGCTTAGGTCATGCCTTAATAGTCCGTAGGAGACTGAGTAAAGGATTAGAGCTTTTAGTCTATCTGCATAGTTCATGTTTATACCCAGAGTACCCTGAGAACACTAGAAAATGTAAGTATGTCGGCATATAGTAATAAAGTAAAACTATTTGTTAAGCCCAGAAGTACATATGAAGAGTTGTGCAAGACAGGGATGTCCAATGGGTTGTATAGTCTTTGCATTAGTTATGAATGTATATAAAATAAATTACAAAGTGAAGCAGACAGGGTATATAACACCTGTGGAGTTACAGATTCCAGTTCTGTTGACATATGCAGATGACATTATAATTGCAAAAGACAAATTTGGATAAAAGTAATTTGTACAAATGAGTGTCTAGAGGTAATAAGAGAAAATTAAAAGTTTAGGTGATCTAGCAAAGATGGGGAGTATATATTTTGCAATGATAACATTTATGTATTGGGTATACAATTTGGGAATAAAGATGTCAGTTTTTTGCATAGACCGGTAATAGATTTTCAGTAAAAGGAATTATGCCATATAAAAAGAAAAGTGATAGAATGTGTTTACGTTATCATGAAGAAAACTACAGAACGTGTGTTTTGAAATGTAAAGGAGTAAAGTTAAGGGGAATTGTAAGTAAAGAAGCTTTTTTATTAAGAAATAAGTGAATACAATAAACATGGATGTAATTAAATATGGATATTACAAGGACAGAAGTAATGAAAACACTAAAAGAGTAGAAAGTTATTTTGTGTTATTTTGGCTTTATAGAATAAATGAAATTCTTTAATGGTAAAGGTACCACTTGCCATGCCTCGACTAAATCCCCTCATTCCACCTTGCACGGACTCATCCAACTACCTCTACTATTACTTCATCCCATCCAAAACAATCCCTCCATTACCAAAAACTAATTTTCTCTCTAACATCTATTGTACTATACTCTCCAATGTCAATTATACTATTAACCTCTCAATGCACATTTTCCTATTCTACTAATGGCTAGCAGCTGTATATTTTGAAATGTTAAACCTACAACTGAGTTTATAACAGAAATATTCACTTTATGTAAATGTTCAAATTTCTGCATTGAATTTTGTCTTTTCATTTTTGTTACATTGTGACAAGCCAATTGCAAATAATATGGAGCTTATCTGTAAGTTTAATTAGCTTATGGACTATGCCCATTTGTAACATGTGAAATGTAACTTGCAATTATTGTGGAGGTTTTCAACCTGGGCTTTCACTGAAAATGGGCTCCTCTTGTCCCAGTGGACTTCCCCGGTCATCAGTCTTAAATAAATTAAATAAAATGTATTTTGGCAACAATATTAAGCAAAATCAGATGGTGGCTATGGAACAAGGAGAGGGGTTTTAATAGCAAAGAAAATGTAGTATGATTTTAAAGGAAATTATGAATATGTATAAAGAGATTTGTAAATCTATATATTATACATTTGTAAATATTATTAAATATGAAAATATTTTGTAAATGAGTAGTTTTTGTATAGAAATAAAGGAAATTTACTCTTTTTGACTGGTGCAATTTGGATCTTTTCCATCCACTTAAGCTACTACAAACTGAAGCAGATATGGCCTGGATTAATGTCTCATCTGAAATCCAGCAACTCACAAGAGTAGCACCCCCTACAGGGTCAGCAATTGATCTCCCTGGTATGAGAATAAAACCCACAGACTTTTGCACCAAGGATAGTGTACTATTTATTGCGCCACTGACACTTTAATACATTGGCTTGGTGAAAAAACGTATTAGGGATTAACTTCAGTTATTGAACAATTGTTTAGCAGATAGTACCTATATCTTGACTATTGACATTTTAACAGTAGCTATAAAACTGCTATAGTTACATATTCTGACTTGAGCATTAAATGAGCAAACTCTAGTAGAATTGGCACAGATGGCATATATGGAATTGACAATTTCCTTAAAAGATTTAGCTGACAGGCATTTTCTTAGACAGTTTACTGCCTACAAAATGACTGATAACCATAATGATTTGTACGATAATGACATCTTTATTAGCAGGAAATATAATTAATAAAATAGTATAATGTTAAATAATTCTGATTCTAAGGTGTCAGCTACACATGATTATTGACCATGGAGCTTTGCTGCTTGTTTTCAGATCTAGCCACTACTGTGCTTGACACGCCATGTGATAAGTACAGAAAGGTTAAATAAAAATGAAGACTGAAAATATTAACAAGTGTAATGTAAAGACTGAGAGCAAAAAGTTATATAATATTGATTTATTTTGTATCTATATATGCACGTCTGTATTGCATTTTAGTGGGAAAGTCTAACTCTACAAGAACACTTCAGAGAGACCTAGGGAGAAAAGCTCCAAATATATACATCTTTAAATTACAAATGAAAACAGAACTTAGAACTTGCCAGAAAATACTAAGGAGTCATCTTTTATTTTACCATTGCCTCAGTAGAAGTAAGAATGATGCACATGGACTGGGAGTGTATATTGAAGAAAAGTTAAGAAATGGGGTTCTTCAAAAAATATTGATGAGGAAAGGATAATTCATTCAAAATTAACAATAAGAGACTATAGAGTTATGCAATGTATCTTGAAGTATGGAAATGTCCTTGCCATGATAGCATAGGGAATGATGGACAGCCTTATGGGAGAGAGTGACATTATTTAAAAAAAAAAAGATGCTGAATGTATCATGCAAGATAAGCTTACAGTTTTTACTATAGGCGGTTTAAAATGTTAATGACTTATCCTCTGAGGAAACAGTTAAGGTGTATGAAACAAAAAATATCCACAAGTAAATGGTAAAACTTCCTCCCAGGAGACTAGTAGTAATATCCATGCTAATGCATGAGAGAATTTTTCTCATTATAATGAGGTCCTTATACCTGAAATGTGTTTGAGGTCCTTATTAAAAACGAGTTTTGATTATAAGTATCTTAAGGGAAGGCTAAAATACATAATTCCAGACTTAGGGGTCACCCTGACATCTATGGGAGATATTGACCTAAAGGAAGTTTAAAAAAGCTATTTATAATTGAAGAGAAAAAGTATAAAATAAGTGAAAAAGTAGAACAGAAAACTCAGAATTAAAAGATTTACTGATAAAAGCTAAATGGATTTTTGATTTCAACAAAGCGAACGTGTTTTCTCTTTTTTGTAATATGTTTCTTTCAATTAATAGTGATTTAATCATAATAAGGCTAATTTAATAATAAGGCAAGCCGCATTAATGGACTGACAAGATTGCCATTATTAAATTATAGAGCTCAGTTTTTCTTAATGTGTGTACACTTTACTATTTGTCCTAAATAGAATCAATGTGGGAAAGGAGTTAAAAGGCATGTCCTGATAAAGGTGGTAAAATCTCATTAGAGACCATAGGTGTCTTTTCATTATAGGACAAAGATACTTCAGTGTAATGTTAGACATGCCAATAACAAGAAATGGTTGAGTGTCAGCTATGACATCATTTCGGTAGTTGTCCTAAATGACCACTCACTCTAGTAAAATTTTTGTGGTTTTAGAACATTTATTTAAACAAATACTGTTGTCAATGAGACTGGACAGACATCTGTGGTGGTGGTGATGCTAGTTTGCCTGATCTCCTAAGTCAAGCGTAGGCAAGATCTCTCAGGTGATCGGCTGCCTCCCATTCTTCAGTTTCTTGGTTTCCTTCTTAGCTTTTGTTTACAGCCTGCTATCAGCTGTCGTTGAACGGATTGCTAGAAATCAGTTGGGTGAGTTCTTTTAATAGTTATTTAAAAAAAAAATTAAAATATCAAGAACTGGATGATTTACTTGGTGAACAAATTCATCTGATCTGTGCAATACTGACTAGTAATTTTTAATAGGGCTATGTGTTTTTTTATGTTAAGTCAGATGTAGATAATGATTTTTCTTATGGTCTGGCTCCCCTCTTTCTGGAATTTGGGTACTTGTGTTGGTCATGGTCTCACCCCTTTCCTAGATTATTATGATTTTATGGTTAAAAGTACTTAAAAGAGAACCAAGGGTTTAGTTGGCTTGATTTTTTTCCTCCTGATTTCAGGAAATGCAGGTGCCGCCACTCTACTTACCTGCTGGATAAGGTGTGAGGTTAGCTAATCTTTAGGTTGATGTTTATGTGTTGGGGGGGTCTGTTTTCTACAGTTGTCATCAGTGTATATTATAAAAAAATAAAAGAAATATGGGAGAAGGAATGATTGTAAAATGGAGAGAGGAGTCATTTTTAACTGGGGAAATATGTACAGTATCACCAATGTAAAGGCCAATTTTTGTGGGGGGTGGTTTTGTTATCTTGAAGGTAGTGCTTTCTTACTGTCACTAAGGTGACTGGTGCCAATTTAGTTCAAAGACAGTTTAGTCTTAATCTTGTAGTATCGAGAATAAGGATCATCATTTCAATAACATGTTTATTAATGGAGTTGCTAGCAGTAAATATTTAAAGGATATTTAACTTGCCTAAGAATGAGTGATCACTATTAACACTAATACTTGGCTGTTATGTCAAATCTCAAGCGTTAGTTTTCCTCAAGACTACAGTACCTTGTATCTATAACAAATATATATGACTTCATATCAGAAGGATGAAACTCACAAGTGCAAACATTAAAAGATCGGACAGCAATGACCTTGACAGTGTGGGATTCCTGCACTGTGGGGATTGAGATTTTGCTCCTTTCCCCACTGTAGTCCAAACTGAGTTTGTAAATAATTAGGTGGTGTGAGGGGGTGCAGAGGTGCTTTTTTTGTTTTTTAAACTTCTGGGTTTCTATTGTTACTGGTTTGGTCTTTTGACATTTGCGCTTGTGAGCTTTCGTCCTTCTGAAAGGGACACACACACACATGTATGATTTTATGCCATACCACTGAAAACTCATTTCACTAAAACTCATATGAACAAACTCATTACACTGAAAACTTTCTCCACAAGAAATCTATAGTATTTGCTGGGGGTGTGTGCAAAAAAAAAGGCACCACACACAGTGAAACAGTACTCGAGCACAAACACTGACATCTGCAGATATGTGGGCACAGCATCATGCTGACCCAAGCAATTCACACACTGTACCAGACCCACTACCCCAATAACTCCTACAATAACAAATGACAGCATTGCATACTTCCTACACATGTCTACACTTTTCTATGAAATTAGTTTATAAAAAAAATAATATTTGAGTTTTATTCTGGGTTAGTCTTCTAAATTATGGAGATAGAGGTGTTAGTTTAGGTGCTCTATAAATTTGTATACAATAAAAATAGGACAGTTTAATTATACCTCGCTGTTGGAATTGACTGCCCTCCTTTCCAATACTTAGCTTTGAAACTATTTAACTCCATTTATTAATTTTATATATATATATATATATATATATATATATATATATATGTAGGATCTGTACAGATCCCTGAAGACAAAATCATCAAAACTAATTTTGGTTTGGCCTACTTGCGTGAAAGTGCTTTTCACCGAAGAAGCACTTTCACGTAAGTATGCCTGTTTGCAAGACCGCACTATGGTGTGGATATGGGAAAATTCCCTTCTCACTGTAGTGCGGTGTCTGAGTGATAATATTAAAGTAGGGGGTGTTGGGGGTACAGGGAGGCCCCCTGCATAAATGTAGATTTTTTTTTTTGTTAACATATATTAACGAAAGCGCTTTTTTGGTAAAAACGCTTTCGTTAATATATGTTCAGTGATTATGGATTAGGGAATTTGCACATTCGTGCAGAAGTCTTAGATCCGTGTAGATGTATAGACAAATTTGGCATGTTTTGTGTGTATATATATAGATATATATATATATATATATATATATATATAGATAGATAGATAGATATATATATATATATATATATATATATATATATATATATATATATATATATATAAAATGTGTGTATATATATATATATATATATATATATATATATATAGTGTATGTGTATATATATATATATATATATATATATATATATATATATATGTATATATATATATATATATTTATATATATATATATATATATATAAATCCCAAAGGACCAAGGAAGCACTTTGGATAAAATCACTGAAAGTTTATTTAAATATTCCACTTACAATAAATTAACGCTCTTATAACATCAGCTGCGACTTCATCAGATAAATGCTTTTGGTTCACATTTGCATTTATATAACTTAATTTGATGATTTAATTAATAAAAAAACAATAAACCAGCTTCAATTCAAACTGACAAATCAGTGACATCCTACTAATTAATATTCATGCCTATCTTATTCAGGAAATGTCTTTATACCATATAAGGTTTACACTTTTGTAACCCATTTTCTTATAGTGGAACAGTGTATTTAATATACATAAAAACTAACAAATAAATAAATAATAAATAATATAAATATATAAATATACACTTAATGTAGTTTAAAATCATAACGTATTATGTTAAAAATATTTTTTAATAAAAACCTTGTATAACTTCTTGTTAGGAAACTAATATAATAAGATGCTATGTAATGGCACCCTCTAGTGGGTCAATAAGGAAATGTTCTGAGTCAAAATTCTAAATCTTCAAAGCCCTCAATTTTAACAGTGAGGAAATATATATATGTGTGTGTGTGTGTGTGTTTGTATGTGTATGTATATATAAAAATGATAGATAAAACTCTGCATGTATTATGATTTAAAAATTTTAAAAAGTAACATTTTAGATTTTGGAATCCTGATTCACAATATTCTATTGGAAGTCAGTGACACTACCCATAGACTGGGTTTAATACGTTTTATTTCATTTTTTTACTATAGTTTTTATTTTTAAATATAATTCAAACATTACATCGATTCAAAATAAAGGATAAAACATATACAGTTTTACAATGTATAATCTCAACATTAACTATATACATTAGTGTCTATACAGGTAAAGCTATGAATACATTTAAATACATTATAAAGAACAATAAATTATTTCATAAATCTTTGTCCATTTTCTCAAATATTGCTAATATTTTCTTCCAAAAGTTATAAAGTGCTGTAGGTCTGGTAGTTCTGTTCTTCAGTGTAGATATTTCCATATGTCCAGCTGCTGATGGCAAGTTTCTAAATTCCTTAAATGTGGGGAAGTCGTACTTTTCCAGTAGATGGTGATACTTTTAGATGCTACTGCCATCAATGACCATAGTATCTTGAAATCTTTTTTGCCACACAATCTGGGATGGGAGAATTGAATAGAATCACTGATTTTGGTAATTGATCATTACCATTAAAAGCAATTAATTATTTTCCCAATACAAAGTGAGACACTTGTATTCATAGAAAATATGATGCCAGTCAGCTGTTATATTGATTTGACTTCTCCAACATTGGTGCTCACTAGCAAATATTTTTGTTAATTTGTGGTGTATAAAAACTTCTGTTTAAATATCTCAAAGTAAATAATTGCCAGTATATTGATAATGTTTATTTTGAGGATCTTAAGATGATCTTTTTCTCCTCTTCACTAGAAGGGTGGTTGTTTATCTCCAAGTAATAATTCCAGTATGCGTCTGGATAACAGATTTTTGTTTTCTTAAGTTTGTAAATACTAGATGGGTGGCCTTTTCCTAGACAAGGTTGTGTTGTGATTATAATCGATGAATTTAGGGACATTTTGTCTGTTTGCATTTGTTCTGTTTTATTTATAAGATATTGTCTTAGAATTTGCAAGAGTAACCATGAACCATTATTTATATTATACTTGTTAATTATTTGATCATTTGTTAATAGTTTCTCTTGTTTAATTAGTTGATACCAATAGTTTACTGAACTTTTCTTTATTTTTTTGTGAGTGAAATGTAGCAAGGATAGTGGGTGTAAAGACTATTGGTAGAGTCAGAAAACAAGAATTGATATTTGGGACTTTGTTTATACATGTTTTAAATGTTTTTAGGTTAGTATTTATATATTTTGATAATTTTTTTCATTTTTCCCTCTACTAAGTGATCTTTTAACATCCAGATAAGGGGTGATGGTATGATAGTTAAATAATCCTGTATATAATTTTGATTAAGTTCTGTATAAATCTGTTCATGTATTTGTTTCCAAATTAGGGATGTAGTGAGCATTTAACCATAAGGTTATATTTTGATACATTTTTGTTAGATGATAAAATGTATGTCTCAAGCTGGTAAATTAATTCCGCCTTCTTCCCAATTTTGTAAATGCATATTTAAAGCAATTTGGTGTTTATTTGAAATCCATAATAAGTTTAATATTTATTTGTTAAATCTTTGGATGACATATCTGGGAGGTGGCAATGAGAAACTTTGTATTATAAATAGTACTTTGGGAACAATGATTGATTTTAATAAGATATAATCTGTATTCCATTATAAACATATATTTGTTCCAGTTATTGTTTGCTCTATTTTGTCTAGTGTTTTTTAATGAAATATAAGTGAGTCTGTTAAATCTTCAAGTAAATCTATACCTAAATACAGTATTTTGTCTACTGCTATGTATTTGGAACATTCTCTGCTTGTATATTTCTTTTTGGTATTGCATGGTAAGATTTTTGTTTTGTTTTCATCAAAGTGCAAGTTTGAGACATTTTGAAATTCTTTTATATCATTGAATAATGCCTGTAAAGATTGTTTAGTGTCTGAGGGGGTAAGAAGTATGTCATTGGCAAAGAGCTGTATTTTAAGGTTTAATGTTTTGTTGATGTGTATTCCTTTAATGCTATTGTTTGATCTAATTTGATTTGCAAAGGGTTCTATTAATGCAAATTGTAGTGGTGATAAAGGACAACCCTGTTTAGTTCCCTTCTTGATTTCTATAGGTCCTGATCTATATGATCCTAATTTAACATATGCTATAGATTTTTTATATAATGATTGAATGAGGGTATTGAAAGTTATGGGGAAATTATATGTATTTAAAACTAATGTTAGAAAATTCCAGTTAACTGAATCAAAAGCCTTGTTAATATCTAGGTATATTAAGTTTAAATCAAAACGCATATATGTTTAGTATAATCTGAGGGATAAAAATTTTTTAAGATTATCATAGGTATTTCTTCCCTTAATAAAACCGGTCTGGTCTTCATGGATTAACATGGGGAGAAAGTGCTTGATTCTGTCTGCATATATTGCCATGAACATTTTGTAATCCATATTTAATAATGATATTGGTCTATATGACGAACATTGATTCTCATCTTTGCCTGTTTTAATTATTGGGGATATCAATGAATATTTCCAAGAGGGTGGGATATTTGTCTTTAACTATGTTAAAAGTAAGGTTATAGCTTGATTAGGTATTAATTTATACATTTCAGGTAATATATTATCTGGGCCAGGTGCTTTATTTACTTTGTGATTTCAGTTCCATCATTGTAATTGATTTATAGTGTCTATTTGTACTTTCGTTAACCTAGAAAGTATTTTATTTTCAAGGTAATTTTTCATATCTTTGGATATTTCTTGAGAATTTAAAGAATTGTCAGAGTTGTATTGTTTAACTGCTTCCAGAATACTATTTAAATCTACATTTTTCTTAGTATTGGGTATATAAATATATATATATATATTCTAAAGACATGCTTCTGGAGTGTTTCTCCCCGGACCTCCACTGAAAACAGGATCTGTGGAACCTAGTCGGACTTTCCCGGTCAACAAATATTAAATAAATAAATAAAACAAAATAAAATACATATTTCTTTAATTTGTTTGGATTTGATTATTTTTTTTTGTTCTGTTTGCTAATTGTTTTTGATGCGTTGGATTAGGAGAATAAGTTTAGTTTTATCCTTTCCAAATTAATCATAATCTTATGATGCAATATTTCTGCATATTTATTAGTTCATAATAGTTATTGAGCTGAATCAGTTTCCTTTTTGAACTTCCAACTTCAGTTTATCAGCTTTCTCTTGTAATTCTAACATATCCTTATTCCAGGGTTTCCTTTTACCAAGATACTTTCCCATATATAAATGCTTTTAATGAGTCCCAAATATATATATTTCTGATATGTCCTCTGTTGTATTAAAATCAAGAAAAAGCTTTAATTTCTTTTTCATAGAATTCTTTAAAGTCTGTTAATTTTGTTATGTAAGAGGGTATTGTTGTAATGGGATTTGCATCTATATGCTTAACTTCTATCTCAAAAACTAGTGCATTATGATCAGATAGTGGACAATGTATTATTTTAACTTTATTTATTTTCATTATTAAATAATTATATATGTGTATATATATATATATATCTATATATATATATATATATATATATATATATATATATATATCTTGTCTATTCTAGAGTTTTATGCCTATGAGAGTAAAAGGAATAAATTAATGAATCTGGGTAAGAAAAATCATTTGTCTTTTAAGCACATTGTTTCTGTGAATTTTAAAAAGTGCCTTTGATATAGGTCATTTTCTTGTGGTTTTTGAATCAGAGTCTTTATCATTTGTTAAACAATTAAAATCCCTACTATTATCAGGCTACTTTTAGTTAAATTAATTATTTCTTCAAAATTATGTTTAACTGTTCCTAGTCCAAGTCCTGGCATCCAGTATAAATTTATTTGGGTATAAACTGTTCCATTCAATTCCATAGACACTAGACGGAACATACCTGATGTATCATAAGTGTTAATTATTTTGGGAGATATGATTTCATTACAAATTAATATGGCTACCCCTCTTTTGTTTATATTGAGAGCTTGTTAGCACAGTGTAGTTATTAATATTTATACTGTTTATATCAATATCTAACAAGTGAGTCTCTTGTAAGAATACTATTTGTGGTTTATGTAAACATATATTTGAATAAACTCCTCCTTATTACTATTATTCAGACCATTAACATTTATGGATAAACATTTCATATTTACTTTTTGTATAAGTTTATGGAAATAACTTTGATTCTTTTTATTTTATAGAATTTTGATTTCATATTCATATATGTATTAAGTATTTTACCTATAGACACCAAACCATTATAAAAAAAAAAAAAAACAAATGAACTACTAAACTTATTTCAACTCCTATAATGCATTCCTTATCACTATGAGGTAATATACTCCTTTGCCTGGTTAGTAATACTACCCAAGCAAACCTTCTAACCTTGTGAATAGTGTTTAGATTAATCTCTCTTTGACCTCAAAATCAATATAATATTTACATAGTTTAAAAGAATAATATAATCAGCTAGCATATGAATATGTAATATGTATAAAAGTATTGTTATCTACATATCTAATTCTTTGTAGCATATTTAAGATAGTAATTATGCTTTAGGTTTTAAATGTAAGTTTGTTTACATTCTGGATTGAGAGAACAAATTTAACATTCAATATTACTTCAATACCATGTTGTAATTTACATGACATTCAATGCAATACAGTTTCAAGTTAATTTATATACCCCCAATTATTTAGGTACCTTTAATTATCTCTGTTTTGTAATTGTGACAAAACAGTATGATATTAGTAATGATAATGTTCAAAAGCAATTGTATTTAGCACATCAATTGAATTTTAACTTTTACACACTTTTCCTCATCCACAAAACAAGAAAATTAATTCTGCATCTTAAATGTATTTCTGCAGCTTACTGATGCAGCATATATTTAGAATTCAATTAAAGTTTAACTTTTCTATTCGGTTATTAGTGAGTTTGAGTAGGTCTATATATCAATGAATAAAACAACATCACAGATCAAATTAAACACTAGATCAAGTTAGCTATGCCAAAGCAATATCTTTATATAGGTTTCAGTTGTAGTTAATATATGGATATCACAATAGGAAGTTTGTAGTTATATACTTAGTAAGTCAAAAAAGGCATGCATTTCATCCTTTCAGTTGCTTGAGCCAAATGACCAATAACTATCAGCAACACTGAAAGGGCTAGGTCTTTGGAACTAGAAATGATGTTACTAATTCACATAATTTTACTGGAAGCTAAGTACTTTGACATAGCTGTAATATTTTCATATTATACATCTTAATGATATGAATCATTAATAGTGTAATATATGTCTGCGTTTTTGTTTAATTGAATATATTAAATTCATAGACATTTTTTAAAATATATAATTAGTCTGATATTCCTTGATCCAACCACTGCATGTCTTTGAAATGTGTAAGAAACCAGGATGTCCCCAAAAAAAGCAAGAAAACATGGACGATATTCAGATTTTACAAAGTAGACACCTAGGTTAAAAGCCTGACCATAAACCTTGCTACTGTGATGTATCAATGCTATCTGTACCACCACTGTGCCACCAACATTTGCGCTACTGCTGAGTTAAGTAGAGGGATTTAGCTTCTGTTATCACCCAAATATGATCTTTAAACAAGCCATTTGTCTTAGACTGTCCTCCTCATGCAATGTTTATGCCTCTCATATGGTATTTATTTTTTCGTTGTATTGCTTCTCTACTTTTTTCCCTCTAAAAAAATTTTCATGTCGCAAATTCATCTATATTTTGTCATGCAA
Source organism: Protopterus annectens (assembly GCF_019279795.1). Taxonomy (NCBI): domain Eukaryota; kingdom Metazoa; phylum Chordata; order Ceratodontiformes; family Protopteridae; genus Protopterus; species Protopterus annectens. The sequence goes on from NC_056751.1 coordinate 442,776,041, forward strand.
CTTACTGTCAACCTCCATTCAATGGTGTAATCAAAACATCTGCTCTCATAAATGTACAGTATTTGTTAAAGCTGTCCTTTGCCTTCGCACGCTTTTACTCATTGGAACCATTCATTTTATTACTGGGGGGGGGGTAGGGGTCCTACAACCCATTCATTGCTCCTTGATTTGCATAATAGAATACTAGTAAAATCAATATATTGCATAACCCCTATATCAACAATTGAGTCACAGGGAGAGGGATAGCTTTTTAGCTCTGAAACAGTAGTTGACTTTTTTTTTCCGGAACATCCTCATCCTTGTGACTTTTTCAGGCAGTAATGACCATGACAACAAATGTGCCTACTTAGCCAGCTAATGTATTTGCATGCGGCAGTGTGTCCTCGGTAGGTTCATGGCCTATGGCTTTAATAACTAGTGCTTCTTGTAGGTTAATCTGAGTAATGAATTGCGATACTCTCCCTAACCATAGGGCAGTTAAGCTTTATAGCAGCTGTTTACCCATTTTTTGCTTATGTTAGTTTCTAGTACAGTATTTGGTCATCTGACTCCACTTATCTGAGACATTGAGGGCCACCTATCCTCTACAGCCCAGAGGCAGGTGTAGAAATGCAGAGAGTATTAAATGAGAAATATGTGCAGATATTACTACCAGTTATCATGCACTGAATCAGGAATTCCTCTGTCAAAAATAGCATTTTGTTACCTCTCTGCAGTTGGATATTTAGAGTGCCACCGGCTGTATATACACCTCATAAGACTGTTCAATAATAACATTTTTGTTGTACATTTTTCATAGTTACTTCATATGTGAAACTTAAATGTCTCCCACCATTTTCTAAGCTCAGCCTTTAATGATTTGCTACTAATTTTCTGGAAAACCACAGTTCCATGAAAAAAGGACAAAAAATATGATGCAATCTGTATAGTTGAGAGGTATGACATGTACCTTCTCATTCATGTAAACTAGAAAATTATTTTAAGTATGTGAATGTTTATTTCTGAATATTGCACAAAAAAAAAACAAAGTAATGAAACTGAAATGATAGTGGGTAGATTCACACTTAGTCATATTCACAATGAGTGATTTTTATCGATTTTAGGTTTGAACTCCTCTGATATACTTTGATAACTGGTGAGAGTGACAATCTAGTATTAGTAGTGTATAGGTAATTCACTGTAAGCTGGGTAATGATTTGTCTGAAGTTTCAGAAGGTCTTATACTGTACTATGTTTTCTGTAGTCAATCATGCTATTCATTTTAAGGGGTGAGACATGAGCTGTGAGCAATTTCTGAATGTAGGGATAATCAGATCACAAGCAACTACTTTCTTCTGTGCACACACAGGAATGAAGATGGTTGTCATGATTGTGAGTAATGATGGCTGTTCTGCACTGCAGTGTTAAAACGATAGTCTTGTGACGAAATGTAATACTCCACAGCTTGATGATGCATTTTGCAGCCAAGTGATGCACATTTGGTTTTGTAGTAGTCAGGGAAGGACGAATTTCAGAATCATGTTGGGGCAGGTACACAAGCATTTATCTCAGTGTGACCTTGTACCAGTAATATATTAATTCTGAAAGTTTATATGACTTCCTATTGCAAGTGTGAGACCCACAATTACGGGCCCCACAACTATGAAAACGTGCAATTACATCAAAAATAGTATTTTTTTTTTTCATCTGTGGTTTTATGTAGCATCTAGATACAGTAAGGAACCTTTGTTATTCAATGCTTATGCTGACAGAGCTGTTGCTTTAAGAAGCTAGCTCATTTCCGTACTTTTGCATCTCTGCTTCATGATGATATGATTGCATTAATTTAAAGGACGATAAAAACGTAAGTAAAGAGCCGTCGCATACTGGATTTTAATGTCCATAGAGCTGATGGTGCTTTATAGCTAATGTAAATGGCTCGAGGACCTGGTGGGAAGAAAAGAGTGATTTTTTTCCCCTCTATAATCAAGGTAAGATTCACGCGACTATAACGAACTGTTTGCAATTTAAAAAATAACAGTTAAAGTCATTTTCATTTCAATTCCGAGAGGAAAAAAAAGTAAAGCATAATAATAACATACATATTTAAGTACTCATTCCTATGTTTTCTTTTCCTTTCCCCCCCTTACAAATTTTAAATTGTCTTTACTTAGAAGGACATATAGTAGATACTAAAAAAAATATTCTAGTTTTGTTAAACTATTTTATCAATAAATAGACAAAAACTAATATCTGTGACACTGTTCCTATGGCATCTTTAGAATAACAGTAAACACAACTGTTTACTAGTTGTTGCTATAAAATCAAATTAAGAGCACCCATTACCTGAAGTTGAGCATTTACTTTGAAACTGCATCTAGTAACAAAACTTTGAACATTTTTGCAGTTCATTTAATCTATTAAATCAAAGACAAATCAAATATTTTACATCAATAGGAGTCTACAGAAGAGCATTCGTATTTGTTAATGCTCTAAATGTATTATATATAGAAATCTCCATATATTATCTTGTATGTTTTATCAAAAAAGTATAGAAGTACTTAATACTTTAGGATTAAATTTGTTCAGTACCTTATAACTCTAACAGTATTTAATAACTGTAAAGGTGTACCTGTTTTAAGTTTTTTTTTTTTTTTGCTTGATACTCCTAGAACATTGTTTTAACAACATGTAAGAACATTTGTTCATTTTTCCTTCAGTTTTTTTTTTCTTTTGTTCAACAGTCTTCCAGTTGCTTATTTCTGCATTTCTTTTTGTACGGTTTGTCCATTCCATAGATTCTTCTTGTGTTAGTATGCTGTTATTGGAAAGATATTTTATTGCTGAACCAACTGTTTCAAATATTTTTATTCCCTCTCTGAGAAAGATTCTCAATCTTGCTGGAAACAAAAGATGGGTTTTAAGTTGCTTCTTCTTTAGGATTTTTATTGGTAGGAATTATTTTCTCTTAGAAACCACTTTTACTGAAGTAGTCGCCAAATCTGATTAGATCATCTTTATATTTTATGGGTGAATTTGCCCAGGCATTTCTTAGGATAAGATCTTTGTCTTGGGTAGAAAAATTTCTCACAATTATGGATCTTGGCTTATTTTTGCTTGAAGAGGTATTTTCAGAGGCTGTTAATGACCCTTATGCACATTTTATGCCCTACGAAAGGGCTTCAGGCAATTTCTCTATCTGGTATCCAGGTGGTGAGAAAGTTTATTATATTGTCCCCTTCTGTTTTCTTTGGTAAACCATATATCCAAATGTTTTCTTCTTGTTTGGTTTTCCATATCCTCAAGTTTTTCTGTGAAGTATTTTATTGTAATAAACATTCTGTTTGATGTTCCTCTGTTAGTCTTGAATCAATGTCATTTAATGACTGTTCTATAAGTGAAATTTGCCCTTTTTGTTGAGTAAATATTTCCTGAAGTTGTTCAAGTTGTTGTGAGCATTTTTCCTTAGAAGTATCTATTTTGTTATCCATCTTGTAAATTTTGATTGTAAGTTCCTGTATATTAGAAATAAGGGAGAGCACTTCCTTTTTGATAAAGTCCTGAGCTGAATTCTTAAGGTGACTCGTGTATAGCTGATTGTAATGCAGTTCTTCCAGTAGTTAATTTGACAGGAATTATTCAAAAGCAATCAATAAAATTTCTTCTGTAGTTGCTTCAGGGTAGTATAACATTGTTAGCAATAGAAATTTCCTTATTTCATAAAATTCCTGTCAGAAATAGTAATGAGGTAAGAGAGATGAGTGCTATTACCAGATCAGCATCTTGGCCATGCCCCCTTTGATTTTATTTCATTTTTAAAGGACTTCTTCACATTAAAATTTTCATCAGCAGGCTCCATTAGAGACTGATTCTGAGCATATCGGTGATTGATTCTGAGCATATCAATGATTACTTGTTTCTTCTTTCAAGGATCTATAACGCTGCAGTCACTGATACCTTGATAGGTCAGAATGACTTGAGGCTGAAGATCTGTTTCTTGCTTTAGAATCCAAGGGTAGTAAAGTCTAATCGGGGTCCAAGGGAGGTTAAATGGCAAGCAAATTAATCCTCCCAGTCGTCTTAAGCCTCAGCCAAGAAGAACAGATGCAGACCCCAGAATACTGCCAAAAACAAATCACACCACACCAGAGGCAGAAGTTCAACCATGGGCTGCCATCTCAGCATCAGTCCTAGAGAAAACAGTTAATGAAGGTCCCTGTGGTGAGGACAGTATAAAATTTGGGAAGCTATGATGATTCACACACACGACTATTTCCTGGAATGTTTGGAGTCTCTTCTTGTTGTGAGCAGGGGTAGGTTATTTGATTTTGAAAACATGTTTGGCTCCCCAGTTGTTTTAGGAGGGAGGAGGAGCTTCTAATATCCCACAGGTGGGGCCATCTTTCCATATCTAATTCAGGGCAATCAGTGTAAGGTGTCACTGGAAAAATAGATAGTTCAGGGGCTATGTCTGATTCAGGAACCAGGATTCCAGTTGGGTTGTTGCCAACATTCTTATTAGCCAATGCATTTGGCTCTTACATGAAAAATATCAGTCTCCCAGATTCACACATAGTAGCTCACATTCCTAAAGCCACTAAAGATTAATTAAGAGAGAATACATAAGAAAATTTGATTTTGCAAATGCCCAATGGATCCAAATGTTATTGCAGTCCAAAAAATAAGGCTCCTAGGATTTAACTGTTCCATTTGCTGTTCTAAGCAAATTGTCAAACAATAGACAGAACCAGAAAAACTGGGACTCGTGGGCAGAAAGTGTCTTATTTATGGTCATCTTATTGAAAATAATCTTCAGTTTGCCTTGCCTTTGTTTTCTTACTTATGGTCTATTATAGAATCACATCACTTACTACAATGACATTCACTCTAGTTAAAAACTCTTAACTTCTAAATCTTTCTCCCCCACTCTAGTCTACTTTTATTTACACCTTTGAAGACTGAAGTTTGAAATGCGCTCTTATTGGTACTTTATAGATTGTATTCTAATTGCAATGTTCTAATTGTGATGTTATTTTCATTTACTATGCAATCAACTTAATCTATGTGATTGAATGTGCACCTTTAATGTGGGTTTCTTGTTTTTGTGCTTGCATATAATTTTTTGTAATTGTCTAAGCAGCTTTTCTCCCAGGCCTCCTCTGAAAATGATCTCACCCAGTCAGACGGACCTAGTAAACAAATGTAAAATAAATAAGAAATGATGTTCTTGTCGGGGGGGGGGGGGTGAGGTGTTGGCTTGGTTAGGTTATGATCAATGATTCAGGAAATTAAAAGCATTCAGTAAAGCCCTTAAGGTGGGATTATCACCAACCTGATACTTGGTTAACTGTCCTGTTGGACATACTTTCTTAAAACAGCTCAGGAACCAATCTGGATTCTCAGCACAAAAAAAAAAAAAAAAAAAAAAAAAAATGTTAGGCTTTCAACAGTGGGAAGCATTTTTGGTCAGATTTCCATTTCTCTCACATGTTTGCACTGGAGGAAATTCCACCTCACCTTTAATTGCTGATAAAAGATGAATCAATTCTAACAGACACCTGGGGTACACAGTAGTGATGCGTTCTTCACATTGAAGCGAACAGGGTCCTTTTAAGCCTTACAAGCAAAGCAGCAACAAGACAATACACTCACCTGTTAAAGTAGATGCACTTGTCCATGATCTTGAGTTTTATCCCAGCCATAAGACACCAGTGATGCAAGTACAAGGATTCTCATAGGACTTTCCAATGAAATCCAAGACTCCGTTTAATAAGATTGTCAAGAACTTGATATGTACTATTGGGAAAGGTAACATAAAATTAAATATTCTTAACAAAGAAATAAAAGTTGGAAAGATGACTGACACATTTATTATTTCACCTTGGGAACAATTCATGATGTTACCTATTGGACTAATTCCATAACTGTTAGTTAACAAGGCTCTATCTAAAGCTAAAAACACTGCCTCCATGGGACCAGATGGTGTCCCCAGCTGTGTCATACGCGAGCTCCAAAAGGAAATAACCCCGCATCTTAATACCCTGTTCAGTCTCAGCCTCTCCACAGGATATGTGCCCATAGAATGGCGCATGGCAACGGTGGTCCCACTACACAAGGGTTGGGGCCACAACTGACCCTGGGAACTACCAACCAATAAGCCTGACCAGTCTGATCTGTAAGGCTATGGAGCGAATCATTATGGAACTCATAAATAGAGAGATTGGGAACCTCCAGTCGCTGCACCCCACACAGTTCAGCTTCGTCAAGGGCAGATCATGCCTCCTGAACCTGGTGGATTTCTTTGAGACAGTTACTTAGGCTATAGATGAGGGAAAGGAGGTACACACGGCTTACCTTGACCTTGCTAAAGCATTTGACACCATTCCCCATTCAGTTATTATTGATAAGCTCACCAGCCTGGGCATAAACCCTTATGAAACAAGATGGATCGCAAACTGGCTCTCTGACAGATCCCATAAAGTAAGAGTAGTGGGATCTATGTCTGAATCCAGACCAGTAACGAATAGTGTGCCTCCGGGCTCTGTCCTGGGGCCCCTCCTGTTTGGCATATACTTCTCAGAAGTACAGGCAAGCACGGAAGGGCTGTGGCTGACTTAAGTTTGTGGACGACTGCAAACTAGGTGCTATAATAGAGTCTCCGGCCGATAGGGAGATCCTCCAGAAGGGCCTAAATGAGACTGATGCATGGTGTCAAAGCCATGGTCTCGAGTTAAATGTAAAAAAAATGCGTAGTAATCCCCTTTGGAAAAAACAGAGTACCCGCAAACTACAACATAGGAGGTAATCCCCTGAAATCTGAAGAAGAAATAAGGGATCTAATGACCCAAGTAGATAGTCAGCTTTCCTTTGATAACCATGTTGCCAAAGTGTTTAGAAAATCCTTCTATGTGACCCATCTGATCACGAAAGGGTTTGCATCAAGATCTAAGGATGTAATGGTGCCCCTCTACTCTTCCCTCATCAGACCCATTATTGAGTAGAATGCACCAATTGGAATGTACCTGGCTAGACATCTCTAGCAGCTGGAGAGACAACAGAGGTACCTAACCAAGAGGATTACAGGCCTCAAACTGTTGCCCTATACAGCACAATTGAAAAAGCTAAGACTGTTCTCTGTTGCATACAGCTTTCTCAGAGGCAATCTCTGTCTAACGTACAGAGCCATGTCCAACCCAGAAGTGTTGAACATGCTCCATCTTAGCAAAACCAAATCTACTCAAGCTACATGCTCTAGGGATATAAACCTCAACACAACAATGAATAGAACATGCTGGAGGGATAGATTCCCTTCGCAGAGACTTCCTTTACTATGGAACAGGGTCCCTATCTACATAAGCAGAGCCCCTCACTATTCCTCTTCAAGAGGAACCTTGATGAATGGATGGGTAACAAAGTTCACACCGGGGATCACACCAGATAGGGGCCAAGGATACTAGCTGTTAGTACAAGGGTCTAGGGAACTACTAAAGGGGTGGTGAATACCGCACAACGTGGCTGGGCTAATATATGCCTTCAGGCAGATAGCCCAGTACCAACCTATGAACCTATAAGAAAAAAGGTCAGTTTCACCTAATTCATCATCTCTTCTCCTCATTTGGCCTATCAGTAAATGACTTTATTTTGAAGGATGACACCATGGTAAAATACACTTTCGATGATGAGGCAACTACCATTAGGTTGTTTAGTGAGATTTACCTGGTTATGTTCCATACTAAATTGGTTCTTCACTTATTACCAATTCAAAAACAAGAATGGCCAAGGCTCAACTTGTTTTTCCAAGGTCATTTGTATTTTGACAGTATCATACCAATGGGATTTTCCACCACCTGTGATATTTTATTTTGTCACCTCAGACCTCATTGTCACCAACCTTGACTAGAATACCCAAAGTCCACACAGAATCTACCAGCTACTCTCCAATTCCCCCAAATGTGCTCTTTGTGCTGGGGCTAGTCATGGATCCTAAGGGTGTCCTGTGGTCTTGGCTCATCTTCTTCCATCCAGGTAAGATTTTTTTTATGAACTACCCACTTTTTCATTGTTTTTACTTCCAAGTTCAGATCTCCTACTTGGATCATGCTCCCCCATAGGGAGCTTATTGCACTTCTTCCCACATGGGAAGACACACACCCATCCCTTCCCTGTCGCTTAGTCAGTCAAGCTGCTAATCAAACCTGGGTCAGCTGGGCCCTCTGTGCCACTGGAGTGGCCTGGCCTGTGTTATATTTGGCTATTTTAGCACAGCTTTAGACTATTATTGGCAGCAAAGGGCTGCGATCCAATTGATAATTCATTACTTTGATAAATTTCTCACCATTGGTGAAGATGAGCATGGTGCCAGAGAAGACCTGAACAATTTTATTGATCTATGTAATCACCTGGGGGTTCTGCTGCCTAAGGATAAGAGTCTGAGTCACTGCAGTATGTTTCTTGGTGTAGAAATCACGGTTTCACAAGTATTTAGAATGCCCAGTGACAAGATGCAATGCATGAAGTAAGCCATTGATGAATTTCTGGTAGGTTTCAAGGCCAGAGTGAGTTGGATCTTGTTGTTTATGGGTTAACTTAACTTCACCTGTAGAGTGATTCCCACAGGTAGAATTTTCACAAGTTCTTTGGCTAATACCTTAAAATGAAGTTGAAAGAAATGTGATTGGGTGCAAATTACTAAAAGAGTAAAAGTCTTACATTTCTGGAAAACATTCCTGTGTCAGTTCAATGAGGTCACATTTTGGCAAACTGACTGGATTTCTAACATATTCCCCCCAATCTCTTAACAAACGCAGTAGCTAGCAAAGATATTGGTGGATACTTTGGGAGCAAATGGTTTTAAGCTGAATGGATGTGTTCTTGGCTTGAACTTGTCAGGAATGATATAACATTATTGGAAATCCTCCCTGTTTGGTCTGCAGTTTACATTTGGCATGAGCAGTTTATGGGCAGGTAAATTATTTTTAACTCTGATAATCAAGCTGTTGATCAGATTCTAATAAGTAGGATCTCCCAATCAGAATTCATTCTGTTTTGAGGTTTCTAGTATTGCTCAGTTTTAAAAAAATAATCCAACGTTCTCCCCTAAACATGTACCTGGTGTTTGTAGTACTACAGTTAACTTATCCCATTTCCAGATTTCCAGGTTTCACTCACTAGCTGCAGATGATCAGAGCTTTCCTGCTCCAGTCCTCACAAATATGGCTTCTTGGAGAATGATGATGACATTTTTGGCAATTCATGGTCTGCAAACAGCAGGAGATATTATGCTTTTGCTGTATTAAAATCAAAAACCTTTTATTTGAACTTAGCAGTTAAAGATGGTCACTTTCCAGTTGATGTCATGATTCACTATATCCTGCATGAGTGCATTCTACAGGTTTCACCTAGCTTTATACACATAAAAATTAATGCATTAGCCTTGTTGGCAGTGTGCTTAGTTCTTCCCAGTTTGACCCATCACTGGTTGATCAACAGGTTTTAGAAGGATGGCACCACATAAATGCTGACCCCAGAATCTCAATGCCTGCTGGTTGTAACAAAAGGGTAATGAAGTCAGTTAGGGCTTTCCACTCCTTAGTAATCTGGGCAGTATTAACTAGCTCTTTCTTGTGACCTTCACAATCATTGAGCTACTTTACTCACTACGATGGGCTGATGTTGTAGTAACACATTTGGATGTGCTAGTTTCTTGAAGAAAATACAAAACAAGTTGGAGGTGGCAATCAAATTTCTTTATAAAAGTCAGAAACCTTAGCTTCCTGTCTGCTTCACCAAGTCATGGCAACACAAAGTTGTAGGCAAAGTTTTGCATCAGGAGTTGGTAGTTAGCAGCCAAATGGTCAGCCCTGCTCACCCTCAGTTCTCATCCCCATGCTAAAAAAGTCATTGGTTTGATAGGGCATCACTCATGAGGGCTACAGTTCACTCCTTTAGAACAGGGAGGGTATCTGACTTAGCCAGGGATGGACAATCTGTTGAGCTGAAAATGTGCACAGGAAAGTGGATCTTGGTTACATTAGAAGATTCTGTTTATATTTTCCTTTAAGGTCCCCATCCGCTGCTGATTATAGGCCAATGTTTCATCTACATAGCAGCTTTCCAGAGCATTCATCCGATCTAACAGCATGAATCTTGGCATCAGTCCTGCTCAGTGAGCATTAGCATGGCAAGTTTATCATGGCTCCAGGTGTTACCATCCATGGAGAATTTGCTTACCTTCAATAGGGTACCTGATGCTCTAATTATTAATTTGAGTTACAATGATCTATGTTGCATACCCAAATAGATTATTCTCAGTAAAATATTAGCTAACTTAGCCATTTTATGTCAAATGTTTCCATTTAAACATGTAGGGCGCTCTTCTGTCATACCAAAAGTAATATGGAGTGATGCTTGCAAACCTGCAGGTAAAGAATTTACCCAACACATTTTTAACCACAGAGTTACCAGAACAGAGGAAACAGATTAGTTTATTTTTTTATTGATTATCCTGATGTTGGTAAAACTGGATGCAGATGTCTCACACTAATGGCATTCAGTTGAATGACTTGGTTGTGATTTGTTGAATTTGTAGTTAGCTTTTGATGATCAAGATCTTGAACTAAAAATGAATAATTCATGTGGTCAAGTACTTAAGATACATTTGGGTTTGGAAAAGGGGGGACAGCATGCAGGACATGCTGGTATATGATTGCCTTTTGGGCCTCTTTTCCCCTTTTCATCCCAGTTTGTCATTTAGTGCCTGAATATAATTTGTTAGTTTGCTGAATTTATGTATTAAATTTATTTAATAACGATCACAAATCATATGCTTGTATATGGTCTTTACTGGAGGAAGGGAGGTCTTTTAGTTGACAGACCATTTGTTTAAGCCAACACTGTTGTGAATGAGACTAGACTGAAATCAGTGAGGGAGATACTCATCTGTCTTTTCCCAATGCCAAATATAGGCAAGATCATTCAGGGCATCAACTTCCCCACTGCCCCCCCCCCACACCACCCTTGACAGTAATATATAATTATGAATTTTAGTTTTTTTGTAAACAAGGATATTAAAGTGCCTTTTACAGCCTCTCTTCCTCACATTCCTCTCCCCACTTTTCTGAGTTTCTTGTAGCTGTTATATTCCCCCAAGGGATGAAGAAGGTGGGCAGGTAGTCATGATTCATGGTAGAGCTGAGGAGGTACTGTGTACATCAGCCAGTTGTTGGGAGGAGCTGGCCAGCATGTTCGGGGGGGACACCATCTGGCAATTAATGGAAACCATTAATTTTGGTCTTAAAGCATACAGTTTGTGGTTTGGTGTTTGAATGTAATTCTTTACAAACAAACAAATGGTTTGCTAATTTAAATATTTGATACTTTCAGTAAACTGTCACAATGCATATATTTGTATTTGGTCTTTACTGGGAAAAGGTAGGTTTTTTAATTTGGCAACCATAGTTAGAGAAAAAATTACCTCTAGTGGGGAAGTCATGTTTCTGAGACACATTTGGCTCCACACTACATTTTCTCAGTAATACAGGTAAGATGTTGGGGGTCACAATTATAAGTACCTTGAAAAATGCCCTTCTCTTGCTGGAGTATAAAGCAAATATTATAGTGGAATAGCAAACTTTGTTAATGTATTACAAGTTTGCTTTGAGCAACAATAAACTATTATTGCTGGGGGCTTGAATTTCTCCACAATAGACTGGGAAAATAAACTTGTTACAAATGAGCAGTTTAAATTGCTCTGGAACAATCTTCAACTAAATCTATACCCAGATCATTCATTCATCTGCAAAGTGACAACGTTTCGTGATGTAGTTTGCAATAACAAGGATTGTTAAGAATCTTGTTTACCTGAACAAGAGAATGAGTATCACGGTAGTATTAACGTAGGAGTATCAAAATAAAAACTACAATGCTGAAGCTAAGTACTGAAAAAGTCTAACTATATAGGACCGAATATGCCAAAATGCAGGTGAACAATTATGAGTTTTTTATGTTGGGGACAAATGAAAGGAAATGTACAAGAAAATATTTTCAAACATGAGTAAGTATAAGTGGCCAGCTCCACCAACACCTTCAGCTCCTCGAGTAAAAATAAATATTACAGTCAGATCTACACCACCAGCTCTTCCATTGAGAAAAAAAGGATGTTCCTTCTCCTGGCATTGCAACTTTGTGGCCAATGCATGACACACACACCCTCCCCCCCCATTGAACCAGCCCTTCAAGTCCCATTTCTATGCCTTGCCCTCACCCTCCATCATATTTAATTTAAAAAATCCACTTTTTATTTTTAATTCTAGAAAACAGTTGCTACAGTTTATACTTTACTTGAATGGAGCACTATGGTGCTCAGGTTTTAGTTAAAAAAATAAAATAAATAAACTTTTAAACTGTAGCAAACTTTGCAACAATGTAACAGGCAGCTGTTACAGTCTAGACCACACACAGAGAGCTTCAGTGCTCTGGTTTGAATGCAGTACTGGCTTTTAAAAGCCAGTATTGCATTAAAGAGATAGGGACTGACTGATCGTGCCCCCAGTACTCGTACCCAGGGCAGGTGCCCCTCTTGCCTCACCTTAACTACGCTATGTTTAGTAAGTGTTTTAATAGTTAAGTTTAAATGAAAAAAAAAATCCTCTTCCATAGTAGAATAGAGACCCGAGTTATTTAGTGAAGAGGAGGAAAAAAGAAATCACCATTTGCAGCTATAAATGATGCAAAGTGGACAAGAATGACATAAATGAGAAGGTTAAGAACAGAAAAAACACCCTATGAAAGTAGGCTAGCAAAATGGTAAGGATAAAGTGGCATTCTAGATCCAGTTGTGGGAAATTCACTAATATCAATGTCAATTTTTCAGGTATGGTTTATCATAAAATAGTCACAGATTATGATTTAGTAACCAGAGTGTTGTGTGATAAGTTTTTTTACTTCCATACAGACTCATTTTTTTTCTATCAAGAATAAAAATGATACCTTGCATTATGCTTAATATTCTTGTTATAAAAAAAAGATTCAAATCAGGATGTTTCCAAGAAGTGAAGAAAGGCATATTATGAAACAGATCCAAGAGATTCACTTTAAAAAAAATTCTGAAAGCTATAGTCCTATAATTTTGACAAGTATAACTTGCAAATATTTCAACAGTGTTCTTTAATTATTCCACATTCTTTTTCACTTAAGGCAGATTGTGATCATCTTGGATTTCTGGTGGTTAGGTCCTGCTCAGTTAGTCTAATGACCTTTTATATTTATCTTGTAGACCTCATTGAATTCTGACTAGCAATGAACTTTGACTCAGTGTCAGTCTGATATATACTGAATACATTAGTTAGCATACAGACAAATATATACATAGCTTCAAGGGTATCAAACTGGTTAAGAATGGCACTAGTACTGCAAGGAGAAAATCCTTACTAAACATATATAAAGGTTCTTTGTCATCATTTCTTTAGTGTGCGTATGCATGTATGTGTGTGTGTGTGTGTGTGTGTGTGTGTGTGTGTGTGTATGTAAAATATAAATATATATATATATATATATATATATATATATATATATATATATATATATATATATATATAGGGCTTATATTACATAATCGAATTGCTTAACATCGAACAGACTTCATCGAACGATGTGTCTTTCAGCTTTTCCCGATTAGGGCTCGCCACAGCAGAACTCTGGTCCGCTAATGATTGGCAGTAGATTTTTACATGCCGCATTGCCAGCCCTGATGCACAACCTTCAATGATGGTATGCCCATTCACGCATGTCTCCACACAGAAGATGCTCTGGCTGAGAATCGAACAGGACAACATCTTACTGTGAGGCGACAACGCTACCGCAGCACCACCACTGCAGAACTTCATGAAAACATAAAAATGCTGTTAATGGGAATTCCAAATGGGAACATGACACTGTAAGGGTGTAGGCAGAGGGGCAAGTCCCCCTGCACCCCCCCACATGGGGGGCTCTACCCCACACCCCCTGCTACTTAAATATACCAACTCTGAGATCATGCTACAGTGTAGGAAATTGAAATCTTCCATTTCCACACTGTAGTGCACCAAAGTGCGATCCCTGGAGTGGTATACCTAAGTGGAAGGGGGTTTGTGGAGTGCAGTGGGTCTTGCTCCCCTGCATGGAGCAAGTTGTCGCTGATCTGCACTCCACACTTTTTTTTTCAACTTCAATGTTTTCCGGTTCGATGAAGTCAGTTTGATATTTGATTCGATGTCTGCTTTTGATGATGTGATATACACTTGTATGTGTATGTGTGTATATATATATATATATATATATATATATATATATATATATATATGTTTGTGTGTGTATATGGATCGCTATCAGCTGATCAAGTTTTGAAACTAAAAATTCATATTGGTGAGATGATATGATGAAATTTCTGAAAACATGAAGCCTTTGACTGGAGATAGCTGTAAGTAAGTATAGTGTGATCTTAGAGTTGGCATATATGATTAGCAGTTGTGTGCGTGTGCAGAGGGGCTTGTCTCACACAAAACAAAAATTTTTTTGTAATGTTAGAGTTTTCAGAAATTCGATCATGTTGTCTACCTGATATGAATTTTGAGTTTCTGAAAACCTAACTGACATAGATCCATATGCACAGTTTTCCTTTGTGAGGGATAATCTTAGCTACATTTACAGGTGATACAAAATAGAATGGGCTTTAACCAATTTAAAAGAATAAGGTAAATTGTGTAGCTTTTTGAACATTCATAGGTTTGGTCATAGAAAAGTGAAGTAGCCCTTGATGCAAACAAATGATTAGTACTCTATTTTGGTACATTTAATTTGAATCATGCATAGTCATTCGGTGATGAAATACTACCTACTTCCTGTCAGGTGAATAATATATGGGAAGTAATCGTCAGTTCATTGTAATCTGAAATGAATGCTGGCAGTATCTCAAGGGTATGGATATTATGAGAATTATTATTCGAGATACGAATGCAAATTATTGCACCTTAAAGACATCTCTGATGTAAATTTGAGTATCAAGAATGATTTGTTTCAGTTCAACAGGGTTAGTTACAACAACATTTGTAGTGACTTGCATAAGTTCGTGAAATAACTTTAATAAAAAACAATGTAAATTACATAGACTGAGTTCGCTGAGAGTAAGGTTTATCTGATTCCAAAGAGTGTTGGGCATTCTTACAAGAAAATAGGAGTCATTCCACTATTAGACATAATGATAACAAAACATCAGAGGAAAGCAATGTTAGTAAGCTGGTTTAGGATGAAAATGAGGATTTTTCTAGATCCCCCCTCCCTCATTGAGGTGGTCAAAGCAATTGAGAAATCAGAACCAGCAGAGCCGCAGTGGACAGGAAGAAGAGGGGAGATTTCAACAATTGGAACCGCAGAGGGGGACATTACTAAATAATGATTTTAATGTTGAATATTTTAATGTTTGAACATTTAATGTTGAATATTTTAATGTTTGAATATTGTCAAGATGGTTTTTCAATATACAGTTTTAGTCACTTGGATATTAGACCTGTACATTCTTGTGTACTGAAGAAAGGTTTGTTTGTTCCCAGTTTCAGTTTAGATATTGCAAACATACCAACCCCATTAGTGATGATGCTGCGGCTATTATGAGAACAAAGTACTTTTATACAGAACTCCAATCCTATTATTACTTTGTTTGAAGAAATATGTGAAGAGGAATTTTGGAAACTGCTTACCAGAAGGTCAAAATTAATTCAACTCCTGATGAAAGAATTTGTTGGAAGCAGTTGTCTGAGAGTAATGAATATAGAATTATAAAACCAGATAAAGTTGGTGGGGTGGTGATTATGACACAAATGAACTACGTATCAAGAATGTGTGATATTTTAAATAATGAAAGTACATATGAGAGGGTTTCAAAGGGTGAAGTTAGTAGAGGTTATACTAAAATTGATTGGCTGCTGTTTGACTCGTTTTTCCAAGGAGGTAGAATTTGAATATTTAATGGTGAATGCTCCAGTTGTCCCCTCAATTTTTGTGATCCCCAAATTCAGAAAAAATGTGAATGATCCTCCTTTTAGACCTGTTGCTCCAGCAAGGGGATCCAAAATAGACCCATTAATTGTCTTTATTGATAAGTATTATGAGGCAGGGGGGACAAAAGGTACATTTTGTGAGACTCCTGGCATTGTTTGGATGTCCTTTGGGACTTAAATCGTGAAGATGACTACATGTTAAGACTGATGTCACTAACTTATTTACAGTTGTACTTCATAAGGGGTTGGAATCTTTTCAGAATAGTTTAATGGATGTTGAAAGCTTGCACAGCATTAAAAGAAACCTGATCCTTCATTTGATGGAGATTCTTTTACGTAACAATTTCCTTTATTTTGAAGGAGAATAATTTTATCAAGTTTCTGGAGTTGCCATGGGGGGCTAAATGTGCCCTCATTTATGCAAATTTAGTCCGGTCTGAATGGGAAAAGTGTTTTGTCTTTGCTTACCCACATATGGCTGAGATGGTAGTATTTTTGCATTTTTGGATGACATTTTGGTTTTGTGGTTAGGTCAGCCAGAAGGAATTGATATTTATGTAATTATTTAAACAACACTACCCCATTTTTGGAATTTATATATAAGGCAGATTCACAAGAAATTGAATGTTTTGATATTTTGTTATATAAACAGATTCATGATGGGAAATTATGCTCTAACATTTTTAGGAAAGACATATTTCGCCACCTTGCTTCACTATGACAGTTGTCACCCATTTCAACAGAAGAAAAGTGTAGTGAAAGGCCAAATGGTCAAGGCTGTCAAGGTTTATGAGCAGTGAAGAAAACTTTGACTGAGATTGCTACCTTGATTGTTATGTTTAAAGACAGGTGTTACCCACTGAAATTATTGTTGAAAATTAGAAACAAAGTTACAAAAATGTCTTATTAGGCTTACCACTATATTAAACTTGTGTGGTGGGCTAGTAACTAACACCACACACAATAGTGTTGAGTGCTGCTATGGTAGTTCAATACAACCATGGCACACCCCCTCTGTAAAGACTATTTCAAATACTTGGATTTAGTTTTGCCTAGTGATATGAAAGAAACACTAAAAATGAGAACAGGTGATGTATAGTAGGGGCAACAACTTGAAAGGGTTATTCGTAAGACAAAAAAGTGTTTAACTATAGATCTAATATGAACAAATGCGGTATGTGCAAATGTAAATTTATCAGTGTTGGCCCATTTGTTTCTATTTATGGCTACAATAAGAATATTCAGTGCCCTGGACATTGTAATTGTAGCACTAGGATGGTGGTTTATCTTGCTACTTGTATGGGTTGCCCAGCTTTTTATGTGGGCAAGTTATGTATAAACTTAAGAAAAGAATTACAGAGCATAATAGGGACATCATAAATAAACAAAAAAAGAAAAACTGTAATACGCTTAGTATGCATAGCTTAAATTATAGCAATTTCAATAAGTGTTTGTTTTTTTATTATTGACAAAGTGAGTGAGAATGAGAGAGGGGGAGAGTTGAAGACATTGTTGGAAGACATTGTTGGAAGTAAAGGAAACAACATGCAACGAACACTTAATGCTAGAGAGTACCCTGGAATAAATGAAAGTTGTTCTGTTGCCAGTATATTAAGAGTAAGAGCAATGCAGGTCTGATGTCCAAAAATGTTTTTCTGTTGTGATTTTTAACCGAGGATTTTATGATTACATACTTTTAGAAATTGTTAAACTCATTATACAATTTAGCATGCATTGAATATTTAAGCATTTATTCATGATTTAAAAGGGTTAAATCAAGGGGTGGAACTGAACTGGATTATTTGGCCATGTGATTTTTTTGTTAGTATTTAGTGTGGAGTCTGCATATCCTCCCTGCGGTCGAGTTGCCTCCGAAAGACATTTGTGAATGGGTGTGCCTTCGCTGATGGTTGGGCATCGGGCTGGCAACTGGCACCATAAAAATCTACTGCCAATCATTAGCGGACCGGAGTTCCGCTGTGGCGACCCCTAACTGGGAAAAGCCGAAAAGACAAACAACAACAACATTTAGTGTGCTTTTTCAATGGATCGTTACTCTCATTATGCCCTATATGATCTGAAGGGTGAAAATGCTTAGTCAGTTTTAATTATCATTTTATTATTTTGTAGATTAAAACTGTGCTCCATGATTGCTGCAAGTCTGTGGTACATTTTGTGTGTTATACTTGAGGTAATTGCTATATTATTGTGACATTTTGCAAATTATTAATCAGACCACACATGGGATACTGGTTGTATGTATAGTGCTGCAAGTATTAAACTTAAAGGAATTTATAGGTCATGTACCAGAAGAATTCAGGCAGCAAGGCAGGTGGCAGGTAAAGTTAAATGTTTGAGATTGACAGGTATCCATGATATTGAAAACTGTAAGTTTTCTGAAAAGAAGAGGTGCATGGTCCATTAATTATGAACATTTGACTAGCTGTTTTTAAAAGGGAATGTGTTGTACTTAAGGTAGTCTAATGATGTGCCTGCTGAGGGATGAGTGATTAATGTAATCAAATTTTGAGTAAAACTTATTTTAGTTGGTTTGTTGTGGTTTCTATATATCTAGCTATGTGTGTGTGTGTGTGTATATGTGTGTGTGTGTGTATGTGTATGTATGTATATGTGTGTGTATATATATATATATATATATATATATATATATATATACACACACACACACACACACACATATATATATATATATATATATATATATATATATATATATATCTATATATACATACACTAGACAATCTCGACCTACTGAAATGTCGAAATTCAGTACATCATGACAGAATAGTGGAAAGTGCAGTTAACCAAAACTACACTATGCCGAATCCACAAATGTCGAATCCGCTGCTATCATGGTGTCTCATTCGTGACGTGTGGTGCAGTTTGTGGATTAATCTGGGGTTTCAGGTAAGTGTTGTGTGTTTGACGATAATGTGTAGGAATTTTAGTGTGTGTTGTAGTGTGTGTGTGTATGGTTGCATTTGTTTTGTGTTTGTGTTTAATGCGACCTCGGAGTTAGAATATATAAGTAGGGGGGGTGTGGGGGGTGCAGGACCCCCCCCTCTGTTTATAGGTAGGTTGTGTGTTTGTGTGTGTGTTATGTTTGTTTAGTTAGGTAAGTGTATGTGTGTGTGTGTGATTATGTCCTGGTTTATGTGTGTGTGAATGGTTGCAATTGTAGTGTTTGTGATTGTGGCTTTTCGTGTATGTGGATTTTCAACTATTCAGTCTCGAAATACTGAAATTCGACATTTCGGTATTTTGAGATTTTATAGTGAATCCATATATTATATATATATATATATATATATATATATATATATATAAAGAAGATATTGCAGAACTATTTTTATGCTCCCTGTGCCTGCTGACCATCAAACTACTATCACTGACCATTCATCCCCATTACCAGATGAGAACAACTTGTGGTTCCTCCATCACGCAGGCAAACATGAGGATAATTTCCATGTATAGCCTAACCTCTGCTCATTGTTGCAGACATGGGCACGTTTCTCCTCCGGGGCATACACTCTCCCTGTGAAAAGTTCATGATTTTTGTGAGTACATGCACACATTTAAGCATGCACAGTTACCATCACTGGTTTAAAATCAACATGTCACGACTCCTGCTCCTGGGACTATTGGGATCTTGCATGCCTAAACATACATGTGAGCAGTCACTTGACTTGGGGCCACCATCTCCCTCCACCAATTTTGGTGAACTGGCATAAACCAGTCACACCAAGCCTTCCCTGCCTGATCTGCTTACCACATTCCAGTCATCTGGGGTATAGATGAGGCTTTATCCCTAAATGCTGGAGAGTTTAGAGAACTTTATTTTGCATTTGTTAACTGGGGGTGTCTGAGCTGAAAAGGCCCTTTTTCAGCAGAGGCCCGGGGAGGAAAGCTCCACATAGAAAAATTCCCTGCCTGATCTGCTTACCACATTCCAGTCATCTGGGGTATAGATGAGGCTTTATCCCTAAATGCCGGAGAGTTTAGAGAACTTTATTTTGCATTTGGGGGTGTCTGAGCTGAAAAGGCCCTTTTTCAGCAGAGGCCCGGGGAGGAAAGCTCCACATAGAAAAATTACAGATACATTTAGTTATTTAGACATGATTAGTGTACACACAAATTACAAAAGACATGTTTTTACAGTGGTATGCAGCACATCAACAGTTACAGTGGAGAGAACAAAAAAAATATTAATTTAAAAATAAAGGTAATTTAAAAGATGTGTGGTATACAGCTGAAATTTGGAACATAGGTAGAATACATACATAGTACACAGCTACAGTACATGTTTGTCTTTCAGCTTTTTCATGGTAAGGGGTTGCCACAGCGGAACTCCAGTCCGCTAATGACTGGCAGTAGATTTTTATGAAAGGCTGAGGTGCCAGCTCGATGCCCAACCTTCAATGAAGGAATGCCCATTTATGCATGCATGTCTTTCAAACGCTACCCAACCATGGGGAGGACATGCAGACTCCACACAGAAGGCACTCCCAAGCCAAGCCGAGAATCAAATGGGAGAACCTCTTGCTGTGAGGTAAGAATGCTACCACCATACCACCATGGAAACCACACACTGCTACAGTACAAACATTGTAGATTAGCCACTGTTTGTGAGTAAGATTGAAAATCATTATCAAGTACTCTAGGTTTAGTATGTGTACCTTATCCACTTTCACTAGCCTAGGGAGCAATCATGGCACTGCCAACTTTGCTTGAGATGCTGCCTGATGTCTTTAAAGGAGGCTTTGGACGATGTGTTTTGAATGCTAGTGGGGACAGAATTCCATTTTTTAGCCACTGAACTACTATATAGTGCATCTCCAAAGCTATTGTAGCTGTTTGGGACTTCTAGTAGTAGTTTGCTTGATGATCTAAGAGGCCTTTTGGCTGAGTGATGTACTACATTTTTGAGGGCAGGACACTTATTGGGGAGGTAATAGATCGAATGACAGAGGCAGAGCTGATTGTAGGTTAGGAGGTTGGGCAGTTCAAGTCAGTGGAGCTCCCTCAAAGCAGTATAGTGATGAGTTATGTATGAGCATTTTGCAGCAAAGCGGGAAATTCTGTTATAGCAGGCTTACTTGCAGAAATGTCAGTCATCTGCATCAGATATATTCTGCAGTGCAGTCAAAGTCCATCATGATACCTTAGAGCCATCAGTAAGAAGCTGGATCCAACTGTAAAAAGATAAAAAGTTAAGGAAGGATGCATTTTGTATGTATCATCAGGCCAGTGTGATGTGGTTTAATGGTTAAAGTCTTGACCCTTTCTTTTCTGTAGTTTGCAGACCATATCTGAAAAACAATTTAAGTAGATGCTTTGTTATACATAAAAACAATCTTTTAAGGTAATGATCATTTGCATTCGTTTACAAGTTGTTGTTTGTCTTTCGGCTTTTTCCGGTAAGGGGTCACCACAGCATAACTCTGGTCTGCTAATGATTGGCAGTAGATTTTTATGCCAGCTCGACGCCCAACCTTCAATGAAGGCATGCCCATTTACACACGCATGTCTTTCGAAACGCTACCCAACCGCGGGGAGGACATGCAGACACCACACAGAAGGCACTCCCAAGCATTAGTTTACAAGTAATTTACAATAATTACTCAGCAGAAATTGTAATAAAGAATGATCTCTATTTTTCTTTTATGTTTATTAACCAAGTTTATATACACACACATACACACTTTGTATGTAAAAAATGAATTGTAAAAATCATATTCTATTTACCTCCACTTATCTGAAACCACTCTGTTAAAGCACTGACTGAAGATGAAAAAAGTGTGTTGTCCAAAGGACTAACTTTTGTACCAAGCTGCAGGAATGAGGTTGCTCAGGTACTGATAGATCTTAAAATGTTTGTGAGGAAGCTCAACTTAAAGGTACAGCTTCATGGCAAAAGTAATGACATTGAAAATAAGCCTATTGATGAAACTATAAAAAGGCCTAGCAGCTACTGATCACCACTACATCAAACATTAGCTGCTTTTGAAGTGAAATGTGAGATGGATATCAGGTAACTCCTTAAAAATACCTAAGAAGAAACTTTCTACAGGGAGAAAGAAAAGCATTGCTTGAGCTAGGCAATGATAAATCCAGGTGTGTAATGAAGGCAGACAAGGGAGGAGGTATACATGTGACTGATACCACTAGCTACAACTAAAAGATAGAGAACATGCTTGAGGATAACAGATTTGAGTTATTTACCATGGATGGCATAAAAAGAGCATATGATTTATGGAATACTAATCTCACCACATTATGGGAAGAAAAACTTATTACTGAAAATCTTTATTTATGGAGCCCATGCCCATGTTTACCTTATATTTTTGGAATACCAAAGCCACACAAGAACAAAAGACCCACCTTATAGACCAGTGGTAGCAAGTGGAAGTTCCCTTACCAAAGCCACAGTCATTTACCTTGATTACTTTCTGTGTGGAGTCTGCATGTTCTCCCTGTGGTTGTGTGGGTTTCCTCCGGGTGCTCAAGTTTCCTCCCACATCCCAAAGACATGCTGCAGGTGGATTGGACACTCTAAATTGGCCCTAGGTGTGTGTGTGTGTGTGTGCCTTCTGTGGAAGGTTGGGCACCAGGCTGGCAACTCGACACTGTAAAACTCCACTGACAATCATGAGCGGACAGGTGATACTCTGTGGCGACCCCTAACCAGGAAAAGCCAAAAGAAGAAGACTACTTACTGAAACGTTTAGCAGAAAAGAATGTCATACATAGGAGAATCAATGCATTTTTGAGGAAAATAAACATTACAGTGGAAGCTGACAGTATTTTATTAAATATTAATGTGGAATCCTTGTACACAGTGCTCCCTCACAATTATTGTATAACAGCAGCTATGGAGTCTTTTAAGAAACATAATCAAGGTACACAGGCACAACTGCAAAAGTTAAGCAAGTTCATTAATCTTGTACTGGACTTCAATTAATTTACTTTCAATGGCAAACACTACAAACAAAAAAACTGGTATAGCAATGGGGGCTGCCATGGCTCCCAGCATAGCTAAAATAGCCCTGAGCAAGTGGAGGAGGACTTTGTGTTAAACATCACAGACTATACATGCAGTATATCACATGCTATTTACATTTTATTGACAATATCTTTATTGTGTGGGAAGGTGACAACTTGCAACGTGGAGAATTTATCTCTTACCTCAGTCAAACAACCCCTTCCTGAAGTTTCCCTCTTCCCATAGCTATACTTAACCACTTTCTTAGATATGCATATTTCCAAGGACACCAACAATAACAGAATCACCACTGATCTATTCAGAAAACCACAGAGGGTTATCTTATTACTCCACAGTAAAAGTCTACATCCTACAAAAACCATGTATAATGTAGTGAAGTCCCAAGGCTATAGATTAGCTAGAATTGCCACAGAGATGGAACCATTTTTGAGAAACATGAACAACTTAGAATGATTTTCTAGTGAGAGGCTATAAAAGTCGGATGTTAAAAATCCTGGAACCCATTATAGAACTGAAAAGGACTGAAGCACCTTCACTCAACCTCACCAGTAGGAGAATGTTAAATTCCACAGAGAATAACAAATGCAAAAATAGCTACATCCTGACGTACACTTTGGATTATCACAGTATCAAAAATGTTATTGAAGAAAACTGGGACTTTGTCACAGGAAACCCTTTTCTGATTAACATCTTAGGTGAAGCCCCATCATTTGTTTATAGGAAGGCCAGGAATATTAGAAGTTTTGTTGAATTCAAACCTAGACCATATGAGAGAAACACTAAAAGCTGTGAAACTAATTGTACCTTTTGTATATTTATACAGCAAGGTAATAGTTTTTATTGCCCTTATTTAAAGAAAATCATTAAGACCAGTGCAGGGAGTGACTAATACTACAAAAGTAATTTACAGGGCACAGTGCAATGAATGTGATGCATTCTATGTGGGCAAGACTGTAAATAAACTCGAGTGTAGTTTCATGTCATCTGTCAGAAATCCGCTCTGGATGCAAAAATAATGCACTAGACAAACACCTTTCTCTTCATAAAAGATGCATAGGTTTTAAGTTCCAGATCCTGGATCGCATAGACATGGGTGGTCTTGAAGGAGACATCCCAAATATTCTGGAGAAACATAAATGCATGTGTCAATTAAAGCTGAACTATTTTAGGAAGCCTGGACTAAACTATTACTTTCAATTAAAAGTGCACTGGAACATAGAAAATTGCCATATTGCTTACATGACTAATTTTATTTTATTGTACCAGTTAGTTTTAAATACCATTTTAAATCAGTTGTAATTTAAGTGCATATTCTGTTTCCATCATCATACATTTTTTCTTTTTCTTTTTCTGGTTCTCTTTTTTTCATTTTATTAAAAATGATGTGTAACAACAATAATTATACAATTCTATATATTTTTATAGATAGGGTTCTTGTAAACAGACCTGAAGAAGTCTAGAAGGACGAAAGCGATCTTTAACAATAGGTTATGAAAATAGAATATGATTTTTAAAATTAATTTTTTACACTTCCAAGTGTATGTGTATATATTTATATATATTTTTTTATTGCCAAATGGACTAAGGTTGATACATTTCCACTCATGTAATATATTGTCTTGGATAAAATCACATACTTATTTAACCAGATTAAGTAGATTATTAAGAGGTACCACATCATTGTAAATTTTATTTAAAGTATATAAGGGTTATATTATTATGACAGCTACTAAGTAGGGCAGGACTATCTCGAATGTCACACTGATGGGGGAAGGGATGTGAATTTAACATGTGTACCAATAACACTGTTTTACAGCACAGTAAACTACTCCCTTGCCTGATAAAAAGTATATGTGTGTGTGTGTATATATATATATATATATATATATATATATATATATATATATTTAGAAAGCTTGAGAGGAAACTATTACTCTAATTTTGTTTTACTTGGATCACTTGTCTGTGTACTTACTAAAGGATTTTCGACTAGAAACAGACTGCCTGCCTTGCTTGGATTACTTTTGAATACTTAGTAATTCTGTACAATGACATATCTTGTATTATTTTTTTGATTTAAGACGGGTTTAAGTTTGCTACTTCTACTATTGTCTGTTAAATATACAGTGATTAACTAGAGATATATGGACTGAAAATCTTCCACACAAAAAAGTTGCTTACACTGTTTGTTTTATTAGTTTCACTGTATGTGAGGTATTAACTAGAAAGTTTCTATAATTAAGCATCTGGTTGGGTTTGTTTGTTCTGATTTTCTGTTCTGGTGCCTTTGCAGTTGCCCGCCCCTACTGTAAGTTTGATCTGGGAAACTCCTCCCAGTCTAGTGTTATTACCTCATTCTACCTAATCCAAGGAGAACATTTGAGAAGGCCAACCCAGTTAGCTTCTGCTCCCCCTTTCCCCTTTACAAAAAAAAAAAACCATTTTTCTAAGCTTGTTTCCTGCCTTTCCTGTAAGTCGTCTAGTCCAGATACAGATTTGCTGTATCCACGACTGTTTCTAAGCTTCTGAGCCCCCAAGCCTGCCTTTGTGTTGGAGGGAAGCCTTCTAGCTTAATTTTGTTTCTTAGAACTAGCCAGTTTATTTTTTTTATTTTTAGCACTCAAATCTGTTTCTTTGAGCTCAACACTTGTTCAGAACTCATTGTAAGCACTAAAGCTACAAATTACTGCAGCACTCAACTTTTCTCACTTGTCTAGAGGAAAACAGCTTTTAGTATTTAATAAATAAGCACCTATCCAGGCATGTCTGAGGGTCAGCTCCTGGTGTTTTCTCCTGTCTACCTGATGAATCTAGGCATCTTGGGGCAATGCAGCAATTGCCTGATGTACACAGACAACCCTCTCCTCCTACCACCCAAAACTGCAACCTGTGAGAGATGCACTTGTATAGCCAAACTGGAAGCCAAGCTCTCTTCACCCAAGACTGAACTAGACAGTCAAGAGGAGAAGGTAAACACTTGCACCACACCACACTTATCACATAGTCCATCAAAACCTACACCACCAAAACACACACACACAAACACACACCTACATTCGTGGAAGCTCTCAATAAAAATCTACCCAAGCAACAGGGACCTCCAAAGCAGAAACGCAAGCAACCCCCACCCCCCAACACAACCCAAATGACACATAGCCCACAAACTCAGCCACTCAACCGTAGCCCATGAGGCATAACAACGTACCCAACACTAGTCATATGTGACTCTATAGTCAGGCACACTGATGTTCCACTCACCAGGCTAAACAAGGAGAAAGTTACTGTCAGCTGCCTGTCGGGTGCCAGGATCCGCCAGATAATGCACGCACTCAGGTCACTCTACAACAAGTACAAATATGACTGTCATTGTCCATGTTGGTGTGAATGACCTGAGCCGTACCTCCCTGGGCTACATGAAAAGAGACATGGAAAAGCTGTCCGATCTTGTAGCCCAGACAGGTATGACCCTAGCCCTGAGTAGCATCCTGCCATCACTCAGAATGTATACCACAGTACAGGGACAAAATGATTGACTTAAACAATTGGCTAAGCTTCAGTTGTCATTCTAAGGGGATCCAGTATCCGTCTGCCTGGGATGACATGATCAACAAACCACGATGCTTTGCAAGAGATGGGCCTGCACCTGTCACCCTTGGGATTCCAGATACTGGCTAAGGCTCTTACCACCCTTATAGTCCCTTTTCAGGCAAGGTTCAAATGACAAATTCACCACCGTAACGGGTACATGCAAGCAAAATCTGAGGGTAAATGCTACTCAATGCTAGAAGTCTAAAATGCACTCACTCGAGGCACTCCTTAAATTGTAGAACATCGACATCTGTGCAGTGACAGAGACCTGGTTCAGGGCTCCAGAGGGCACAGCTGCATTACCAGGCTATAATTCATACCATACCTTTCGGCCACCTAACCTGGAAAGAAACACTAAAGGCAGAGGCGTGTTCATATTCATTAAGGATATCCACACCTCCAGCGTAGTTGCTCAGCATAATGCATCCAAGATTATCCAAGTGCAACTAACTCTGAGTAAGACCAGAATACAAATTGTAGCTTGCTAAAGATCCCCCATCATACCCCAGGATACACAGTCCTCATTTCTTGATACACTAGAAAATATTAGGGTACAACCTAACACTCTAATAATGGGTGATTTCAACTACCCCACCATTAACTGGGAAAACTATTCATGTACCAACTCTTGTGCTCAACATTTTCTGGAATTCATAAATTCCAATGCCTTGGATCAACCTATCCACACTCCAACCAGGGGCAGCAATATCCTAGACCTGGTCATTACCAACATGGGCAACTGGTGTTCACATCGGAGGTCAATTCCTTGTTGGTCAGATCCGACCACAAGCTAATCACCCTAGATGCCCATATCCCACCCCCACCCCCCATTAGGGAAACCACCGTAAAACATTTCTCCAAAGCCAACTTCACGATTCTTAAGACAGAAGTGGCAAAGGCTAACAGCAACCTCTCCTTCGACCACCACATTGCCACTGTGGTGAGAAAGTCCTATATGGCACATCTCATTACCAAGGGTTTTGTATCCAGGAAGACAGAGGTAAACGTTTCTCTCTACTCTTCCCTCATTACAGCAATCGGAGTATAATGCCCCATCTGGCATGTACCTCACTAGATACATGCAACAGCTGGAAAGGCCACAAAAGTACCTCATGAAGAGGATCCTAGGCCTTCAACACATGTTCTACATGGGAAGACTCAAAAAAAACTCCAGCTATTCTCTGTCTCATATCTTCTAAGAGGCAATCTATCTCTACTTGACTTACAAAGCCAAGGCTGACCAAGCTCTGTTAGAAGCGCTACATCTAAAGAAATCCCAATCCCTCTGGATAACATGCTCTGGAGACCTCAACCTCAGTAAAACAATCAACAGAACATGCTGGAGGGACAGGTTCATAACCCAGAGACTGCCTATGCTCTGGAATAGACATCCATACATGTTAAGCAGAGCACCTCTTTAGCCCTCTTCAAAATATATCTTGAGTGGATGGGAAATGCAGTTCACCCCAGGGATCACTCCAATGGCCCTACTTGATAGAGGCACTGGGGAACTTTATATTGGGTGGCACAATGCCAGGGCATTTCTATGGGCTAGGATTGTAAAGGCTCCAAGACCATTAGCCTAGTACACACCTATGAAACTATGAACCATAAGTAAATTTTGTACTGAAATTCTACTGAGAAATGTGTAGTTTAGCTGAACAAACTGTCATCAAATTCATAAGCATAGTACTTGAGGGGAAGTTATCTTTCCTGAAGTATTTATTGCTTTCTGTAAAAATGTCTTATAATTAAGTCAGATGTTTAACACTGTCATTTAATGGATGAGTATTTTTAAGTACTGCTCATTAGGAGTGTTGCTACTTTTATTTATGAGTCTTCTATTTATTTCATGTAAGATGGTTGTGATAGTACAGGTTGACTAGGAGGATGACTTTATAGTGTTTATTAAGATATTTTGTTTTTCTTGTCAGTTAACATTTTTCTAGGGAAAATGTAGTAGAAATGGCTTTGCATGTTTCTAAGTGATGCTGAAGGTCTGTGCAGTATTTTTAATTAACAGCATCCTGAAATGCATCCTATTATTCCATATTATAACACGAGCCAATTTCTTCATATTATTTTTGCTTTCTTATAATTCATTGAGTTTATAATTAAAGAAAAAGGCTGCCAGGTTGCTAGGAGTTGCACTATGCTATCCTTTTGATCATCAAAACAGAATTTATATATGCACAGAATATGTGTATAGTGTAACTATATTTGTGGATACTTTACAGTTTTCAGTAATGGTAATCAGAATGTGTCGGAGATTTAATGAAATATACAGAGCTTAACCTTTTTATGTCTGTGAAAATATACAACTAGATATTTCTTCCTTCCAGACAACAAGACTTTTTTTCTCAACTGAATCACATAAATCAGTCTTGAAAGAAAATAATTTTCAAACAGCATCATCCATGTTCACTGCCTGTAAGTCATTTTGCATTTCCGGTAACAGATTAGAACCTCTTTACCTCTATCATTTTTACCTATCTTTTTTCTTGTATTATTTTCTTTATTCTTTTTATTACTGGTTCATGTATGGTTACATGGTGCTCTTTCATTTGGTTAAACATTAGCTTTGAAGGGTATTTTCCCCAAACCCATTTAGTACTGAATGTATTTATTTAATCTGGGTAGTGGAGATGGCTGCTATGGCAGAAGTGCATCATACAATGAAGTATCAGTCATAGCCTCAATGAGGTGGTGTGACACAATACCCCCCCCCCCTCCATTCTCACTGTAACAAGCTGGAGAGAGTCGTCATTATAGCATGGCAGAGTTTGGGTTTCATTCTCCTAACCTTTTACCTGACTTAAAACAGTGAAATGTACTTTCCATGTTGCTTGAAGCTTAGTTTGCTGAAAAGAAATAAACACCATTACATGTTGCCTAGCAGTATATTCTCAGACTTTAGTAGTCCAATCATACCAAACCTTTTGTTGATGTACTTATGCTAGCTGCTCGTACCAATTCCCTGAGCTCCAAAAGCTAAGCCCTAAAATTCATTAATTGCCTATTCCACAACCAACTCTTTGTGAGAAGCATATTCACTAATTATATCTAGAGACCACTTCAGCCTGTTACCTTGAAACAGCTCAACTGGTGACAAGCTATGACTTCTTGTGTAATCTTTATACATGTAATGGGATGGTAAGGCAGACAGCAGTCCCACTCCATCTTAAACTGGACCGTGAATTTGCTCAGCATGATTTTATGATTATAGGAAAACCTCTCACCTAAACCATTTGTTTGTTGGCAATAGGCAGTTTTTAATGGCTTTCCTCTCGGTAGATCTATAAACAGGTTAGTAAATTTTACATTAAATTAGGCCTGCTGTCCATTAGCATTCAAGGAAATCCAACCCTACTTGCAATAGCTTACAGAACATTTGATAATTTGTTTGTGGTCAGTAACGGACAAAGCCAGTACATCAGGTCAGGGTACATAATAGTAGTGTCCACCCTCAGCAAGATATACTTCTAACCTGTTGTGTTGCGTACTAAATGGTTTCACTATATCAGAGTTTTTCAATAACAGACAAAGGTGCCATTATAGCCTTAGCTCTGTCCTCTACCTAGACAAGCTTTTGGCATTATCGATACATTTTCTGTACCGTGTAGTGTTTTGTTTTTTTTTTTGCAACACTTTTCCATTAAAATTTGTTTTAAGTCTACTTTGAGCTGCTACTACTACAGTTGAGCAGGAAAAACCTGATTAGTTGCCATATGAAGATACAATGGAGCCTTCAGTTAGAAACCAGAAGAAAAGTTCAGTTGGAGTTGCACAGCAAGAGAAGGAACAGGAAACTGTGGAACTCTGATGCAGTCAGTGTTGTGGAGTGGTAGGCCAGTGATCTCCCATATGAAAGAACAATACACGACACAGGAAGAAACTGAAGCAAATATGACAGAAGAGGATGCTCTACAATTTTCTGCAGAATGCCTGTAGGTAATGGAGAATTAAAGAAAGCACCCATAGTTTAGAAGAAAATTATACAAGGGAAGAGTTGCTTGATTTAATAGAGATGGATGGACATATTAAGATCAATGAAAGAAATAGTCTACAGAAAGTCAGTAAGGCCCAAAATGTAAGAACTTTGATAAAACGAACAGAATAATCAGGACTGTTCACAAAAATTCATATGATAAGAAAAGTAAATAGGATATATTCCTGTGAAGTTAAATTAATAACCGATAGTTTTACCAGAAAAACATGGGGCAGTAAGGAAAAGGAGGGGTAGAAATCAAATGCCATCATGGGAGTATCAAATAGAGGAAACTATAAAGCAATTAAGACAAGAATTGTCACTGTTGGAAAAGTACAGAAGAGAGAATAGGTCAACAAAAATACTCAGATGTGATAAAAAGTGTGCAGTATCAGAACAGATCAGGATCCATCGTACACTATTGCAAATAAACAAATGATCTCAGCACAGGTAGAAAAAACTTAGATATGCAAATAAATATAAAGGAAAATTACAAAATAAACAATTTACTGATCTCTTAAAAAAAAAAAAAAAGATTTATAGAGAATTGGGAAACAAGGCAAAATGAATTGAAATACCACCCAAAAAAGAAAAAAAATAGACACATTTTGGAGAAATATCTATGAAGATCCTGTGAAATGAAAGATGCTGAAAGGATAGAGGAAGTAAAAGAAAGAATAAGAAGTTCAAATATACAGGATATGAAATAGAATTAAGTAATGGCCATAGAAATTGAAACAAAATTAAGAAAAACTCCTAACCTGAAAAGCCCAAGGTCAGATGCAGTCCCTAACTTTTGACTAAAAGTATGAACATCTTTACATGAAGATTTAGCTATGAGCAACTATTTATATGCACCCCTCAAACAGACGCCAACCTGGTTAACAACAGGAAAAACAATATTCCTCCTTAAGAGGGAACCTGTAAGGTATCCTAAAAACTATAGACCGATGACTTGCATTCCAATGATGTATAAACTATGCACAGTAATTGATGTTGACAGACTTTATATTCATTTAGAAAATTCAATGATGGCAGTAGAACAAAAGGGTAACAAAAGAAAGTCATGTGGAACAAAAGATCATTCGTTAAAGTCATAATGGAGAACTGTAAAAAAAAAAAGAATCAATGTATGTCCTAGACTAATGGATAAGAGTGCTTAATGTATGATGCACCCTGCACCGATCCATTACATTACAGTGACCATGAAACAGTGGCAGACCCCTTTGATAAAGGATAAATTATTTTTCCAGGGTGACTTTGTCAACCCTGCTCCTTTATTTTGACCTTAACTCATTAAACTGTCATCTTAAAATATTAGGTAATGGCTACAACTTGACTCCCAGAAAACAACAAAGTGTAAAGATGTTTATCTTCTTTCTGTGGATGAATTAAAACTGTATAGTTCATTAGATGAGGAACTGAAAGCACAACTGGAAGTGGTCGAAACATTCTCGGATATAAGAATGTCATTTGGTCGTGATAAATGTGCAAAAGCAACATTTAAAGCAGGAAAGCTGCAGCACCAAGAAAGCATCAGTCTAGGAGAGAAATGTAATATTAAAGAACTCGAGGTAGAGGGAGTGCATGAATATTTGGGAACTGATGAAGGTTCATAGGTTCATAGGTTGGTATTTGGGAACTGATGAAGGTTCATAGGTTCATAGGTTGGTACTAGGCTATCAGCCCTAGGGCCTATACAAGCCTAGCCATAACAATTCCCTGGCTATTTCTTCCCACATTATTTACTTTCCTGGATCCCTGTCTAGCAGGGCGACTGACGTGATCCCTGGGGTGAATTTCCTTTCTCCCATCCAATCGTCAAGGTTCCTCTTGAAGAGGTCCAAAGAGGCACTCTGCTTGACATGTATGGGCAATCTATTCCAGAGTCTGTGGAGTCTCTGGGTCAGGAACCTATCCCTCCAGCATGTTTTGTTTATTGTGATGACAAGGTTTAGATCCCTGGAGCGTGTAGCTCTGAGGGATTGGGATTTCTTTAAGTGTAGCATGTCCAACAGCTCTGGGTTTGACATGGCCTTGTATGTTAAGCAGAGATCGCCTCTGAGTAGATGATATGCGACAGAGTATAGCTGGAGTTTTTTAAGGTGGTCAGCATAGGGCATCTGCTGTAGGCCTGTGGTTCTTTCAGTGAGGTATTTCTGAGGCCTTTCCAGTTGTTGCAGATGTCTTGAGAGGTACATATCAAATGGGGCGTTGTATTCTATAATGGGTCTAATGAGGGATGAGTACAGTGGGACAATGACCTCCTTTTTTCTGGATGAAAAGCCCTTCGTGATGAGGTGTGCCACATAGAAGGATTTCCTGACTGTTGTGGCGATGTGGTTATCGAAGGTGAGACCACTGTCCACCTGTGTCCCTAAGTCTCTTATCACACTTTCTGTGTTTAGTGTACTGCCACCTATATGGTAATTCATGGATACATGTTTTTTCCCAAAGGGGATAACAATACATTTCTTGGCATTGAGCTTGAGCCCATGGCTCTGGCACCAAGCATCTGTTTCTGTAAGGCCCTTTTGTAGAGTATCCACATAATTTGGGGATTCAATAATGGCTCCCAGTTTGCAGTCATCTGCAAACTTTGTTAGCCAGAGTCCTTTAGTGTTGACCTGTACTTCAGAGAAGTAGATGCCAAACAAGAGCGGACCCAGGACTGAACCACTTGTCTGGAGCTGGATTTGGAGTTGGCTACTTTTACAGTGTGGGTTCTATCAGTAAGCCATTTAGCAACCCATTGGGTGACATAGGGATTAATGCCCAACTTAGTAAGTTTATCTATGATTACAGAGTGGGGGAATGGTGTCAAAGGCCTTGGCAAGGTCTAGATAGGCTGTGTGGACCACCTTACCCTTGTCCATGGCTCTGGAGACTGATTCAAAGAAGTCAATCCGGTTCAGGAGACATGTAATTAATTTCTGGGAGGCCCATACCTCCTACAGAATGGATCAACAAAACATGAACAAATGCAACTAAAACTTAATAAGGAATATTTTAGAAGACTACAATTAATACTGAAAACATCACTGACATCTAGGAACAAAGTCAAAACTATAAACCGATTTGTTCTTCGTGTGCTAACAGTTTTGAAGTGATTGACTGGCCCCAAAAGGTATCGTATCAGTTGGACAGGAAAACAAAAAATATCCATGGTTATCAAATGATTTATAAAAATCATTGTATATCAAGATTATATATTCTCCATTCTGTAGGCGGTATGGGCCTCCCAGAAATTAATTACATGTATAGATATGCAATCATAGGACTGCATACATATCTGCTGACTTCATAAGATGTAACATAGAGAAAGTTTTAAAACCTGAGGATAAGTCTAAGATGACTTCCCTGGTTAGTTTTGCAAAGGCATACTGGTGTTAACCGGGAATGGATATCAGAGAAGTACATAAAAAACAGGCAACAACTGGATGTGGAAGAAAAAAAAATGTAAGGTGAAGGATCAAATGAGAAGGCAAGTTCATAGGGTGATACTAGGCTATCTGCCCTAGGGCATTTATAAGCCTAGCCAGAGTGTTTGGCTTTCGCCACCCTTTTAGATTAGTTGACTGTGCCTCTGTATAGTAGGTCACAGAAGATGGCCCTTTTGAGGTTAGTTTACTGTGCCTCTGTCTAGTAGGGACACAGAAGAGATCCCAGGGGTAAACCTATGATCTCCCATCCACTCGTCAAGGTTTCTCTTGAAGAGGGTCTTTGAGGGACTCTGCCTAACATGGATTGGGATTTTGTTCCAGAGTGAGGGGAGCCTCTGGGATATGAATCTGTCCCTCCAGCATGTCCTATTTATTTCTGTGCAGAAGTTTAAGTCCCTGGAGCATGTAGCTGTAAAGGATTTGGATTTCCTGAGGTGGAGCATGTCCATTAATTCTGGGTTGAACATGGCTTTATACGTCAGGCACAGATCACCTCTGAGTATGCGGTAAGCAACTGAGTAGAGCTGGAGTTTCTTTAGCCTAACTGCGTAGGGCATCTGTTTGAGTCCCTTGATCCTCTTGGTGAGGTACTTTTGGGGTCTTTCCAGTTGCTGCAGGTGTCTAAGATACATCCCAAATGGGGCATTGTATTCAATTATGGGCCTGATGAGTAGAGGGGCACAATGACCTCTCTTGATCTAGATGTGAACCCTTTCATGATAAGGTGGGCTATATAGAAGGTCTTTCTAACCACTTTAGCAACGTGATTGTCAAAGGAGAGATTGCCATCTACTTGGTCTCCAAATCCCTAATTACTTCTTCCATACTTAATGGATTACCACCTATGTGGTAATTTGTGGGCACATTGTTTTTCCCAAAGGGGATGACTATGCACTTTTTGGCATTTAGCTTTAGGCCATGGCTCTGGCACCAGTTATCCATCTCTGTGAGACCCTTTTGGAGGATGCTTGTGTCAGTCGGCGAGTTGATTATGGCACCCAGTTTGCAATCATCTGCGAACTTGGTGAGCCATAGTCCTCCCATGTTAGCCTGTACCTCAGAGAAATATATACCGAACAAGAGAGGTCCCAGGACTGAGCCTTGTGGGATGCCACTTGTAACTGGTTTAGAGTCTGATGTGGCACCTGCAATTCTGACCATGTGGGTTCTATCCCTGAGCCAGTTTGCAACCCATCTTGTGACATAAGGGTTGACATTTAAGCTGGTGAGCTTATTTATGATGCCCGAGTGGGGTATTGTGTTGAAGGCTTTTGCGAGGTCCAGGTAGGCTGTGTGGACTACCTTCCCTTCATCTATGGCTTTGGTGACTGTTTCAAAGAAGTTGACCAGGTTCAAGAGGCAAGATCTGCCCTTAACAAAGCCGAATTGGGTAGGATCCAGTGTTTGGAGGTTCCCAATGTCTTTGTTTGAGTTTCATGATATGCTCCATAGCTTTGCAGATCAGGCTTATAGGGCGATAGTTTCCAGGGTCCGTTGTGGCACCATCTTTGTGGAGTGGGGCCACTGTTGCCGTACACCATACCTTGGGTACATATCCTGTATTAAGGCTGAGATTGAACAGTGACTTTGAGAGGGTTCAGTTCTTCTTGGAGTTCATGTAAGACGCAGCCCAGGACACAGTCCGGTCCCATTGATCCTGTGTTTTTTGTTTTTTGCTTTGGAGAGGGCAGCTTTCACCTGTGCATCTGTGATGTCAGGGAGGTTACACTCTGGGATAGACATTTGCTCTTTTGGGGGGGGGGAGTTTGCACTGAACCTGTCTGCCAGGATGTTGGCAATGTCTGTGGGTTCAGTGTATTTTTTGTCATTTTGAACTAACTCTGAGTATATCTGGGAGTTGCCACCCAGGTTCCTGACATAACTAAAGAAGGCCTTGTGGTTATCTTTAGCATCTTGTGCAATTTTTCTTTCGAAGCTGGCCTTGGATGATTTTATGAGGGATCATAGTTTCTTGCTAGTATTGCAGAGATGCCTTCCATCTTTGGGATTTTCTCTATCATGTAGTAGCTTCCTCCTTCTGTTATATAGCTTATTTATGGCTGGGGTCCACCAGACAGGTCTCCTGCCTTTGGAGGAATGAGTCTTGGTTTTATATGGGATAGCACGATCCATGCATTCCTGTAGGTGTCCATAGAAAGGATTTGTAAAGGATTCCGTGGTTTGGGCCATATTTACCACTGGCCCGGGGGCTTTGAAGGATTCCACCTCAGTTTTGAGAAGTGTGAAGTTTGCTTTTGAGAAGTTCTTCACCGTGGTTTCATTGGCTGGGGGTGGGGATGGGATACGGATGTCCAGTGAGATTAATTTATGGTCAGATCTTACCAATGAGGGGTATACCTCTGGTATGGAACATAGTTGCCATGCTGGTGATGATCAGGTCCAGTATGTTTTTCCCTCTTGTGCGAGTGGTGACCAGTTGTTCCATAGCATTTGAGTTTAAAAATTCTAGGAACCATTGGGCGAGGGTGTTGGGGCTTGAGTAGTGCTCCCAGTCTATGTTTGGGTAGTTGAAGTCACCCAATATAATGGTGTTTGGAGAGACCTTCATATTCTCCAGTGTTCTCAGGAAAGCTGAGTGGGATTCCTGAGTTTGGGAGGGTGGTCTGTGGCAAGGTACAAACTGAAAGGCAGTTTTGCCAAAATGAATAAATATAGTTGCAAGTACAGGAAACTCTTGGAACAACCTCATATCTCTCAGGATAGAACACAGGAATTGTAAAGGAGAGGTGAATTTAAACCAAAAGGCAAAAGGTTAATATTGGTGCCCAGGATAGTAGACTGTGTACATGTGAGAGAAGCAGAAAAATGCAGGTTTTGTAAAACAGAATTGGAAAGTCACACGTCTTGTTTCTGGATGTGATACACTAATGGCAGAAGGACTATACTGAAAGGCATAATGGTGTGGCAAGACTGTTGCTTTTTTGATTATGCAAACATTGTAATACTGAAATAGCTGAAAACTATTTGAAACATGATCCACAAATCATTACAGAAAATGATGGTTTATATCACATGGGATCACCCATGCCAACAGTTCAAAAAATAGATGCAAGAAAACCAGATATAGTAGTCCATGAAAAGAAGACAAAAGTAGCATTGTTCATTGAAATAGCTACACCCAGTGACTATATCATCTTATGTACAGAGAAACACCAAGTCATAAAATACCAGGATTTAGAGGCAGAAACTAAGGTAA
The DNA here is from genome assembly GCF_019279795.1 of Protopterus annectens. Classification (NCBI taxonomy): domain Eukaryota; kingdom Metazoa; phylum Chordata; order Ceratodontiformes; family Protopteridae; genus Protopterus; species Protopterus annectens. Next base: position 442,813,311 of record NC_056751.1, read on the forward strand.
TGTGAAAGATGGATACCCAGATATTTCTAATAGTAGGAGCAACAGGTCATATGTCATATATACAATTGTTCTTAGATATGTTACCAATGCATGTAACTCCATATGAATTGCAGAAGGAGCCAGTTCTGGGCACATTGTAGATGCTTCAAAGAGCGCTTCTTGCTAACATCAAAGATTAAAACAATACTAATTTCATGACCTTTAATCTTACTTTAACTTAGGAATGGGTTCCATTCCTATCATGGTGTTGGAACCATAAAAGTCTTGGAGGAATTAAACCCAGAATGAAAGGCTGAATGGATGGCATGCCCCTGAGACTGCCAAATGTTGTATCCTTTCCTCCTCTTGTCATCTTTCAGGAGTCTGTTCAGTGTAGAATAACACCTTACCCAGTACTCAGTCTTTTCCTAACAGTCAGATGCACCAAAATGGAGAGATGATAAAATCAGCAAGAAAAGGGGAATAGTACTGCCTGGAACTGAATTTATACTCAAGTCTTGGTGAGTACCTTCATGAAGTGGACTGTTTTTTTTTTCTTTATTTTTTTTTTTTTAGAAAATCTTACCAAGATGACACTGATATATAGATTGTATAGTAGGTTAGAAATGAAAGACAGCTGAGAACACAAGTACCAGGATAAAATGTGCCCAACCCTAGTAAGCGCACCAGTGTTGGGGAAGAAATGACAGTGTAGAATCCTCAAGACATGTAAACATTACTACAATGAAGGTAGGACATGCTGAAGTTGTAGGTCACAAAGATCACAAAAACTGACAGGCCGAAAAAGAGCAATAAACATGATAGGGTAGGCTATTGAGGATAAGACATTATTTATGTATTGTTACCATTATGCAAGAAGCCCAGAATTTCCAGAAAGAAGACACACAAAAAGAAAGAAATAAGAAAGAAAACAAGAAAAACTGTCTTTAGACAATGTAGAAAAAAGAAAAAGAAAAAAAGGAAAAAGTTCACAAATAACTATGAAAAAGAAAAAAACTGATGCCTATAATGTAGAAATAAGACATACAAAACAAAAAACGTCAGTGCTTCAATATGCAAACAGATTGCAGGTGTAACAACATTGTTCAATCATAAAACATTTGGTCTACAGAAAATGATATTCCAACTCAAGGTAGAAAAAAGGCAAGGACAGGGCTAAAAAATCTGAATTAACTCAGCTGGATTAAAAACATTGTAAAATAAATGGACAGACTGACAGTGAGAGCATGGCTGAGGTAGTAGAGAGACAGCTAGATGAGAAGTATATGCTTGCTACTGATGTAGGTTGTGTAAATAGTGAGGGGAACTAGACTAATTGTGATGATTATTTTGTAACAAGTGATGAAGCAGACATTAATAAATTATAGGCAGGAGATTCTTCATAGTAGTCCAGATGTCATATACTAGTAAATGGAGATAAAATTATTTAAAAACTGAAAATCAAATTTACACAGAAGATGAACATCAAATAAACTTTTGAGAAGCAAAAATATAGGATGTGAGAAGGGACTTATGTTTTAACGTAAGGAAGTATGAAGCTTTTTTATTTATATTGGTTCACATGATCACATCTTTAAGGACTTCCAGACTATTTATTAAGGAGCTTACAGCCCTCTTAATAACATAGTTTATACAGATGTAGGGCATTTTTATAGTCTCATATAGAAAGGACAGTCACATTCACATTAATGGACATATTTTGGCTGTAAATACATGAGAAATGGCCTATTTCTAAAAGTGGAGTTGTATAGAACACCAATCCTAATTTTGGGAAGCACAAGTAATTAGACAGGATGGAGTCCATTTACCAAGTCTAGGGAAGAGAATGTTTGCAGCAGATATATTACAGTATTTAAATAATACAAGACAGGACTTTTGCCATGTCAGAAACTGATTAGTTCTCAGCAAAATTGTATTTATTTGTACTGGTTGTTTAAGCAAAGAACATTGGGAATAAAGAATTTCATTGTCAAATTTTCTGCATTTCACATAAGATTCTTAGATAATCTTTTTGTGAAACATGGTTAAAGAACAGTGAAGACTCAGTCTGTCAATGTGTTTGTGTGTGTGATACACATACACACGTGCACACATACATATATATATATACATATATATATATATACATATATATATATAGATAGATATAGATAGATATAGATAGATATAGATAGATAGATAGATAGATAGATATAGATAGATATAGATATGTAGATATATGGCACTACTGTAAATTCTAGAAAAGCCAAAATGGTGAGCTGGAACAAAAATGAAAGTCTATATTCACAAATGTCTAGATCATCGGAAGTTTTTGCCACAAAATGAGTCGGTTGATAAATGTGTTGAACTTTGCCCTTTGCTCTATTGGAGTGCAATCTCGAAGTTTGTGTATTTTGTTCATGGTGGGGGGCTGCTCACCTCACATGGGGAGGTGTATGGGTGAAGCCTCCCACTTTAGTAGGTTTTATTTGCTTCATTTTATTTATTTACTTTTTTTTTAACTTTTGATGGCCAGTTGTTTACTTACCAGGGGGAAAATTTGCAACGATCTGGACATTCATGAACTTTAACTTTCATCAGTTCCGTCTCGCCACTTTACAACTCAATATTTTGGTAATTCATATTTTAACATAGATCCATAAATATATGACCACCATATGATCGAGTTTTTAAAACTCAAAGCTTTTCATTGGAGATCGTGGTACAGTGAGGATTGGGAAATTTACCCTTGTTTAACTTTAGTGTGCAGAGAACCCAACTTCACTGCTCCCCCTCACACAAACATCATTTAGTCTCTCAGAAACCTGGCTTACAAAAAAACAACTCCTACTCAACCCTAAGAAAAAAAAAAAAAAACTCTTACTCTTTCTCCCCAAACTCGTCTATCACCTTAAATCCTGATTTGACATCTCTTCACTTAACAACACCATAATCTCTCCCAAACCCATATAAAGCTTCTTGGAGTAATCTTAGATGACCAACTGAAATATGATCTACATATTAATCACTGTATTAAGAAAACCCATCAAAAGCTCGGCCTCCTTTACAGAAACAAAATATACTTCACCTCTAGAATAACACTTGCCAATGCTTGCCTCCTTCCCACTTCTTCTACAGCTCACAAATCTTTACTAACCTTCAGTCTTCTCCAATCTGCAAACTGGAAGCTACCTATAACAAATCTGATAGATTTGCTGCTAATTTGCCACCCAAATCTCACAACTGTCAGGCCCTTAGGTTATTCAACTGGCTTGAGTTCCCAAACCACCTCAGATTTGCCCAACTACTCATCATCTACTCCATCTTCAATAAACCCTCATCCTGTCCAAGTATTTCCTCACTAGTCTCACATTATAAACCTTCACGTCCCCTTATGAGCTCTGATCAATATCTATTGTAAATCTACAAACCAAAAAAAAAAAATATGCAGAACAGAGTCTATTCAGTTACTTACCCACTATCCTATGGAACATCCTTCCTTCTCTTGACCATTGGAAATATACTCCAGGCACACAAATTTTAAGAAATCCCTCAAACATTACCTAAACCACACCTGGGCATGTCCCTGTAACTTACCACCCCAAATCCAATCCTAATCCTGTGTATTACCTCACGCCCTTATTTCCACTTCATAATACTCATTTCCTTTGTTCTACTCCACAACATCTTCTCTAACCTACCTATTTTTTAATACAACAATCTTTTTTTTTTTCCTCCCTTTTACTCCACGACATTGTTCTCCGTCCAACCCACTTTCTATAACAAGTCTACTGACTCTATACTGCCTTCATCACTTATCAGTTGTGGACTTTTGCTGTATTACCTTAGAACCTAACATCATTTATTAATTCTACCTCTGCTGTACTGTCTCAGTACCCACTCCTACTAACACCATCAACCCCACTATAGAATATCACTACCAAGTGGCTGATCTGTCCACTGTCTGCTATCCCTCAAGTATGTATCACTTTTATAACTACCTGTTTTAACTATAATTGTATATGTGTCTCTTGCCTTTTTTGTAAATGCATTTGTAGACGGCCTCAAATTTATTATGCATATACTGTAACATGTAATGTTCTATTTTACTTTGGAGCATTTCTCCCTCGGCCTCTGCTGAAAAAGGGCTTCAACCCAGTCAGACTATCCCAGTCGAATGTCAAATAAATAAAATAAAATAAATTCAAATTATATTTATGAAAGTCACAAAAATCTGTTCAGCCCTTACATTTAGGATGCTTAACACCTGAACTTAACCAACCACCAGAACAATGCAACTCAGTGAAAAAGGAGTACACCCTACAGTGACCCCATTTAAAAAGGGTACAGTTTCACACTCTGGTGATTGCAGCAGTGCTGTTGACATTCAGCATATACTGCTTGTGCATGAACATAGCTATGGTGCCATACATGCATAACCCTTCCTCGGGTCAGCAGTTTGGTGGTGTCACCAGTGATTTGGTCCACATTAGAAACATCTTCATATTTTTTCAAATGTAATTCCAGCCTCTGTGAACACAGCTATTGCTTTATGTACACACTTAGATATCATTATTGAGTACCCATTTTCAAATGCTGGTTTGCTGAACACAGAATAACATGTTTATTTGCTTATGATCAGTATTATGTGAATCAATAATTCTCTTACAGTAGCATCCAGAATACTTTCAGTGTTATATCAAATCTTAACTCAAATTCTACCAAGTCCTTTAGACAGCCACAAAGCTATGCGTGTGTGTGTGTGTGTGTGTGTGTGTATATATATATATATATATATATATATATGTATATATATATATATATATATATATATATATATATATATATATATATATATATATATATATATATATATATATATATATATATATATATATATATATATATATATATAATATATGTGTGTGTGTGTGCATTTGTCAGATTATCAAGTTTTCAGAAAGTTGAATTTCATATCGTCAAAACCATATGTTCAACTTTCCAAAAAACTCAAAGCATTTGCATGCAGACAGCGATACATGGTATTAAATTAAACATTTATTTATTTATTTGCATTTGTTGACCGGGATTATCTGACTAGACTTAGGTCCATTTTCAGCGGAGGCCCAGGGAGAAAAGCTCCACAGTTAAAATAGTTACATTGGATTACATAGCAATTAATTTAACATAGCAATTACAACATATTTAAAGATGAACATAGTACATCAGTAGACAACTAAAATCCTTATCTGTGAAGTACATAACAGATATTAGCAAATGTTACAATAAGAAGTTCCTGCTGTATAATAAGTACTAGGCTTATGAGCATCTGAGCTTGCTATAATCAAGGTAGTTGGAGTGGAAAGAAAGGTAGTGGTTGGATGGGGTGGGTGATATTAGAGTGGGAGTTGCAAGGGCATAGCCAGCATGTTTTTAGGTGCGCTTTTAGTAAAGTTTTGAAGTGGGTGCATGATGATATGGAGGTAATTGTGGGTGGGAGGAAGCTCCATAATTTGGCTATGGTGCAAGAGAATAGTGCTTCACCTGCAGAGTTATTGGCTTTAGTGATCTGCAAGTGATTTTTGTTTCTGGATCTTAGTGGTCTGGTGGTGCGATAGGGTTGGAGTAGATTCTGGAGGGATGGGACATTTAGTGGATGGTTTACTAGTTTGTGGGTGAGTGAGAGTTGATACCACTGAATGAGGTGAGGGAGTTCAAGCCAGCCCAGTTCAGCAAGTGAGGGACCGTGCTGACTATGGTAGGATGCCCCTGTGGCGAATTTGGTGATTTTGTTGTAGCAGGTCTCTAGCTTGTTTAGATTGCATTGCCTTAGGTTAGTATATATTGGAGAGGCATAAAGTAGGGTGGAGATAAGGTGGGAATTTGCTATTGAAATCTTTGCTGCTTTGGTGAGAAGTTGCTTATTTCTGTATAACGCTCCTAGTTTTTTTGTGGACTTTTTTATGGTCATGGATATGTGAATGTCAAATTTTAGTTTGTCTATTTCAACTCCTAGCAATTTGGTGTGTTCAGGTGGATATATAGTGGTGTTGTCATTTGCTGTGATGTTAAAGTGAGAGTTGTTTTGAGTATGTTTGGTGGGTTTGAAGATGAGTAGTTTAGTTTTGTTTGAGTTGAGTATTAATTGGACATCGGATAACCAAGTTTTGACAGAGGAAAAGGCTTCCTGTGTGACTTTTTGCAGTTTGGGTAGGGACTGGGATGAGCAGATGATGGTTGAGTCATCTGCGTATTTTGAGTGTGCCATGTTTGGTGGCAGAGGCTAGATTATTGGTGTAATCAGAGAAGAGTAGGGGTCCAAGGATGGATCCTTGGGGAACTCCTGTGTAGACGGGTAGTTGGGGAGATGTCATTCTGCCATACAAAGGATTGTTGGCGGTCAGACAGGTAACTCTGAAACCAGTTGGTGACTGATTGAGAGAAGGATAGGTTATTGAGGACAGAGATGAGTTGTTTGTGTGGGACCATGTCAAATGCTTTAGATAGATCTAGGAAAGTAGCAGAGGAGACAGCGCCATTCTTTTTATGCTGAAGGATAGTGTTGGTAAAGAAGAGTAAGGCAG